>NC_057814.1:239469149-239709383 GCF_018294505.1 Triticum aestivum | reverse complement strand
GCGCGCCCGCCTCCGCGCCTGCCCCGCCGCCGCCGCCTCCGGCCCCGCCGCCGCCGCCCGCAGGCCCGCCGCCGCCGCCCCGCCGGCGACCGCCGCCCCCGGGTCCCCTCCTCCTCCGGCGTCGGCCGCCACCGCTGGCTCCTTCTCTCCCGCAAGCGACGAGCTCCTGGAGCTCGGGCTCGATCCAAATCTGTGAGCCCTGTTGACTTTCTCGCGACCTCTAATTTTTTCAAGTCCTGGAAATTCTCAGCAAGTGCTCCTGTTCCCGATGCTATAACTCTGTGCATATAGCTCTGATTCGCGCGTGTAATATATCAAATTGTTCGTCTCGTGATGCTCTTCATTTTGTTCAATTGCACCATGTTCATTAGAGGTCATCTTGATGCCCAAATCTCCGTTGGAAGAGGGCTAGCTGCTGTTAATCTCTGGTTCTTATCAGAACTTGGAGATTTGTCATTTTTGTGTCATTTAATCTGTGCATCTTTTGAGCATGAGCTCTACATGTGTTTTGAAGTATGCCATACCATCTTTCCAGTGGTATAGTCCATGTATTTTTTTGATCTCTATGGTGACTAGCACAAGCATGCAAAGTAGGCCCCGTAATAATTCTGATTTCAGGGACTTAGTGATTTCTCTAAGTCCTCGTCTGCTGTAACTTTGTTGCCATGTAAACTTGATGCTACAGAGAGATCCATGCATATTTTGGAGATGTTCAGTAAAGATGTTTTGTAGCTATAGTTGTAATTGATCCATTCCAGTGATGGTTTGCAATTTTAGAGTGCCATAGCATGACTCAATCTTGCTCTACTTTTGCTATAAAATATTTCTGGAAGATTCTTAACCTGATATGCATTTTTTCCAAGCTTATTGTAGTTGATTCATACATGCTATGAAATTGTTCTTGCAATGGATAGCTTCATAAACATGCCATATTGCTGTAGGTATGCTTGGGTTGTCATGAATTGCTTTGTAGTGAGTGCGTCAAGCTCACAAAAGGCCTACATATTAATATTTCTGCCATGCTCTGTTTTCTGCTAAGTCTGAAACCTGATAACGAAACTTGCTATGTTTACATGCTTGCCATCATATCTTATGTTCCTTTTTGCCTTATGGTCAGTAAGAGACTTTTGTCATGTGCTTTTAGTAGAACACTACCATGCCTTGTTTTGCTATGTTAAGTTCCTGTAGCATGTTGATTTCGTGCTCTGAACATTGCTACCTGATGATGATTTCTGCCATGTCCAGTTTTTCACCAAGTCTGTGAACCTGTAATCTTTTGCTTTTTTGCCGTGCTTGTTTGAGCTTGATATGTTGTGAACTAGCTGTAGCTCAGTGTTCATCTTTTGTCAAGCATCTCCTGTAGATTACTACCGGGTGCTTTGTTGCTATGTTGGGTTGCTGTAGCATTGTTACTTGTTGCATTTTAAGTGCTATCTTGCTGTTTATCGCAGATTAGTGTCATTCTTGTTTTGCTTGCCATTTGCAAACCGTGCATCCGATTCCGGTGATCTTTATATCGATTTCGACCGAAATCATCTCATCTTTCCAGTGGCATGCTTGGTTTGTCAAGTTACTGCCATGTTTATCATTTTCCTTCAGGAGCACGCATACGCATCGCATATCATATCTTGCATATCATATATGTTTTGCATCATGTTGCTTGTGCATTTCTCGTTGTTGATTGTGGTTCCGTTTGTTTGTGTTCTTGTCTTGGGTAGAGCCGGGAGACGAGTTCGTGAACGAGGAACCTGTCGAGTACGCTTAGGAGGATCAAGCTTTCGACAACTCTGAGAATCTTGCAGGCAAGATGACCACCCCTCGAAATCACTTCTATCTTTGCTATGCTAGTTGTTCGCTCTATTGCCATGCTCGCTACCTATCACTTGCTATATCATGTCTCCTATTTTAGCCTTTTCAGCCCTAACCATCCTTTCCTAACAAACCGTTGTTTGGCTATGTTACCGCTTTTGCTCCGCCCCTCTTATAGAGTTGCTAGTTGCAGGTGAAGTTGAAGTTTGTTCCATGTCGGAACATGGATATGTTGGGATATCACAATATCTCTTATTTAATTAATGCATCTATATATTTTGGTAAAGGGTGGAAGCCTCGGCCTTATGCCTGGTGTTTTGTTCCACTCTTGCCGCCCTAGTTACTGTTATACCGGGATTATGTTCCTTGAGTTTGCGTTCCTTACGCGGTCGGGTGATTTATGGGACCCCCTTGACAGTTCGCCTTGAATAAAACTCCTCCAGCAAGGCCCAACTTTGGTTTTACCATTTGCGACCTATACCTTTTTCCCCCGGGTTTTCTAGAGCCCGAGGGTCATCTTTATTTTAAATCCCCGGGCCAGTGTTCCTCTGAGTGCTGGTCCAAACTAGAGCCACTTGCAGCGCCACCTTGGGGAAACTCGAGGATTGGTTTTAGCTGTACGTAGTGTTCATCCGGTGTGCCCTGAGAACGAGATATGTGCAGCTCCTATCGGGATTTGTCGGCACATTCGGGCGGCTTTGCTGGTCTTGTTTTACCATTGTCGAGATGTCTTGTAAACCGGGATTCCGAGACTGATCGGGTCTTTCCGGGAGAAGGTTTATCCTTCGTTGACCGTGAGAGCTTATGATGGGCTAAGTTGGGACACCCCTGCAGGGTATTATCTTTCGAAAGCCGTGCCCGCGGTTACGAGGCAGATGGGAATTTGTTAATGTCCGGTTGTAGATAACTTGTCACTTGACCCAATTAAAATTCACCAAGTGCGTGTGTAGCCGTGATGGTCTCTTCTCGGCGGAGCCCGGGAAGTGAACACGGTCTGTGTTATGTATGACGTAAGTAGGTGTTCAGGACCTCTTCTTGGTCATTGCTAGATGACGTCCGCTCCATTGCTTCTCTTCTCGCTCTCTTTTGCGCAAGTTAGCCACCATATATGCTTTTGCCGCTGCAGCTCCACCTCTTTGCACCTCCTTGTCCTATAAGCTTAAATAGTCTTGATCTCGCGGGTGTGAGATTGCTGAGTCCCCGTGACTCACAGATACTTCCAAACAGTTGCAGGTGCCGATGATGCCAGTGCAGATGATGGCGTCGATCTCAAGTGGGAGTTCGACGAGGAACGTGGTCGTTACTATGTGTCTTTTCCTGATGATCAGTAGTGGAGCCCAGTTGGGACGATCGGGGATCTAGCATTTGGGGTTGTCTTATTTTCATCTGGATTTTGACCGTAGTCGGTCTATATGATTGTATTTTGGATGATGTATGATGATATTTATGTATTGTGTGAAGTGGCGATTGTAAGCCAACTCTTTATCCCATTCTTATTCATTACATGGGATTGTGTGAAGATGACCCTTCTTGCGACAACACCACTATGCGGTTATGCCTCTAAGTCGTGCCTCGACACGTGGGAGATATAGCCGCATCGTGGGCGTTACATTACATAGGTGTCTACTACACACATGACATTTCCACACACCAAAGTAAACTATTACATGCATAATTACATAGGTGGCTACTACACACATGACATTTCCACACACTAAAGTCAACTATATATTACATTCATAATTAAGTAGGATAAACGATCATCTAGTCATCATCTACTTCTTGTGACGCTTGCCGCTACTGCTCTGCTTGTGGCTCGATCCGGCCTCATCGATTTCGGTAATGAGGCACTTCATCATGTCAACGATCCGCTTGTGCATCTCGTAGCATGTGTACATGCTCTTGGCCGTGAACCCGAGGTGAGGATCATCCAGTTGCCACATCCAGGCCCCGTGCTAGGATACATGACGTGTTCTCTTGGCATCCTGCTTCATCTTTTTGTAGTATGGGTCGATGATGGCCGGGGCAAGTTCAACTAGGGAGTCCTTCGTGCTGCCCCAGACCCTGTAGTGCTCACGGATTTCGACAAGGTTCTTACAGGCCAAGCCAGTAACACTGGGCGCTTTTAAATCATCCGTGGTTTCCACCGTAGCGCACTTGTAGTCTGAGCGCTTTTAAATCGTCCGTGGTTTCCACCGTAGCGAACTTGTAGTCGGTGTTGTTGACAAACCTGGCGAAACGGTCGCAAGGCTCTGTGGCCATGCAGTAGTGGTAGATGAGGACATGATGGCGCATGCATAACTGGGCGACGACAACCTTCTGATCTATGTTGGGACGACCGCCGGTGTACGGGAGGTCGATGCCAACCGCCTTGTACTTGTCTCGAGCAAGCAACTTCTCAATGGTGTTGATGTAGTCGTTCACCACGACCGGGTCGATGGTGTACACCACCGAGAGATCCGTCTCCCTCGCGTGGGTCTCCACTTTATGCTCGCCGAACTCCATTGGAGCGCCCCTAGACATCCCCTCTCTATGTGTCGTCGTGGGTGTGCCTGTTGTGTTGTCGGGCGCGATCGAAAGGTTGAAGGGACTAAGGTTATAATGGCCGTGGGAATTAAATGGGAAGCCGGATGGCCTGGAATATCGGCACGCCCGGATGGCTGTTCAAATTTGCAGCGCCTGACTCCATCGTGCCGCATGTAACTCCATCGCGTGGTGACGTGCGCGGCGCAACCGCATGCACATGGGGCCCCCGACGTGACCGTGCGCAGGTCCAACCGCTGGCAAAGCGCGCGTGAGGTACGCGAGCAGAGCGCTCCACGATCACCTCAATGGCGAGCAACCATATATATGCATATAGCAGTTGAACACGCAAGGAAAAGCTGTCCACAAGCGGAGCGCGCCGACGGACGCAAGCGGAGCGCGCAGCGGCGCCTAACGGCAAGCACAGCACGCTGCAGCGCCTAACGGCCAACAGAGCTTGCCGAGGGACGCGAGCAGAGGCTGGCACAATGATACGTGGCAAATAAGACGAACTGTGCAAGCGATGTCGGAGACATCAAGCACGAATCAGATTAGAGTTTCATGTGTGATACATGGAATACAGTTGATCCATCCGAGTTGTTTGTGATGGAATAAGCCGTGAGTGTTGTGAGCAAAGGCTTGCTGGTATATAACCGTTTGCGGTTGATGAGTTCATCACCGACGGGTTACCTAGTGTGGTCCGTGTGCGATGTGATATGCTCTGTATGCAGAACATCTATGCTCTGTGTACAGAAGAACAACATATATATACTTGCAATAGGACATGATTGCAAGACCAAATTAAACATCCAATTACGTTATATAACAAATACCATAAATAATGCAAGGTTCCAATTCCAGCATTACAAGGCCCAAATTCAAAGATTACAAGGTTCAAACTGATATTAGAAATGAAATTCATCTCATTCAGCTGCAAATGCCCGTGCTGATCAGCTGAACATGGATATAAGAGAGGTTTAAACTAAAAATTAAAATAGTAAGGCCGCTTTCCAAACCTCGTCATTTCTGCAAAGGGATCAGCCGCTAACAAGTCATGTATGGGTTTGACACAATGACTTCCAATTATTCTGTCATATGCTCTTCCAATACGAAGTTTAGCTTTTTTAGAGGATCTTCCATTCTGTAGTAGCTGTCGGCTCTGATCAACAAACCATTCATCTTTCCTAATTAAATGCGTGTTCAACCTCAGTACCTTCAGCACCCTTGCTCCGGCAAGAAAGAACCTGGCGAATGTAATC
This sequence comes from Triticum aestivum, assembly GCF_018294505.1. Taxonomy (NCBI): domain Eukaryota; kingdom Viridiplantae; phylum Streptophyta; class Magnoliopsida; order Poales; family Poaceae; genus Triticum; species Triticum aestivum. The sequence continues at coordinate 239,703,792 of NC_057814.1, read as the reverse complement.
TCCGGTAAGGTCCCTCGGTAGGAGTTCAAAGTAATATTTGAGAGATGGAGATCCAGGCATTCGATGTGATTGTCGTTATAAACATTATCCACCTCTGGGCCTATTACTATCTGCAAAAGAAGAGAACGTGTTAGTGCCTACATGCAGTTTTGAACACTACTACATGCCTATTTAGTTTGCAGTATTTGTAAAATGCACCAACATGCCATCTTCGATCTGACATGATTTACATGGGCATTTGATTACAATCTAGAAAAATGTAGCCTTCTTCACAAGAGGTTGGATTGGATGAAAAATTCCCTAAGAAAACTAGTACAGATGAATCCAAAGGAGAAATGCTTATGGATTGTAACCATATGAATCAAGCAACCAATATGGGGTGGGGGTGTGTGTCCTAAAATCCTCCGAAATTCCTTCAGAAATCATAGTACATTGTCATTGTAAACTTGGGAAAAGGTGCAAAAAATTGAATTCCCTTATGTTTAACATTTAACAGGGAAGGAACATCACCTCGATATACAACTTCTTCAGGCACGGAAAGCATCTCAGGAAACTCAAAACTTGGTCCAGGTTGGGGCCGACAGATTCTAGTGCCAAGACCTTCACTCTGCGCAGAATCTAGGTGAAGCTTTGCTGGATGACAGACGAACATATATCTTCAAAACTAGAAATAATGTTGATATCATGAAGGAGAGGTAGAAGGCGACTGTTGTACCTGATAGTAGTAGTATTTGACAGACGAGTAACCCACCACTGTCAATTTTGGCGCATAAATGACATTGATTCTTGTTGGACCTTGTTGACCAACTACAAGTAATCTCTCAAGTGAAGGTGTGTCCTCAATGGCCATATTGTGGTCCACCTTTTGTGATCTCTCGTTGCAGCAACAGAAACACACATAAATAGTCCGGAGAGTCCTGGAGGTCAACCTGGCAGTCGGGTCGGGTTTGGTCGGGTCAACCTCTACCAAACCCATGCCCTATAAGTAAATGGGTCTATCCCTTCACCCACGACCCTACCCATGGGCATAGGAGCAGACCCACGCCCATACCCATTGGGTAACCCCACCCAATGGGTTACCCATTGGGCGCAAGGTACTATTTTCAATATAATTTACTTATATTCTGCCAAAACTCTTGGTAAACGATTCCTATTGTTGCGAACAGGATTTGGTGCTGTCTAATCCCAACCACACAAGCAAGCAGCATGCAGCAGTTGTGTTTTATAGGCTCGTTGGTGGTTCCTTTCCCATAGCGGGGCGTGGTGGTACTAAACTATACCAGTGCCTGCACCAGCAACGAGTGTATTGCATGGGTCACTTGCTAAATCTTGTTGGGCCTGCATTCTTGAAATGTGAAAGAAGCGAACATGAAGCTGGTTGTTTGGTGCCTAGGTTGGGGCCGGCTGCTTCTCTTTTGCCAACGAGAAACCCATAGCCTTGGTTCCATTTGTTGGTATTGACCGGCCCATAGCCTTTTGCAAACACTGAGTGATGCCTGGGTTGGGGCTGACAGTACATGGACGCTTCACACAAAATAATTAGTGCACAAAAATTAGACCACTGTATGTACGTGTATATGTTTATATGGCCCACATGTCATGCTAATCGGGTTGCCCATCGGGTAATCCATGGGCGTAGACCTGCACCCATGCCCTACCCACCACTAATCAGGTTGCCCAAGGGTCGTGCCCATGGGCGAACATGACGACCCATACCCTACCCATTCGGGTCGGGTGCCCATGGGCGCACGTGCCCATGGGTCGGATTGCCAGGTTGACCTGGAGGTGATGTGGAAGCTACTCGACCAATTCATCGCCTGAAGAAGAACAAACTCAAGTGCAGTACAGCCGCGGAGCAGGCGCTCCATGTCATCCTTTGGGATGCCGACGGCGATGAGCTCGAGGTGCTTCAGTCGTGGTAGAAAAAGAGCGGGCACGTCATTAAGGGGGATGGCAGTTCATCATGGGGCGCTTCTACAGCATCCTCATACACTGACGGCTTTGAGGATTGAGAGCGGTGTCGAGGATGCGGGCGGAGAGAGAGGATTGTGTGTGTGGCGAGGATGGGGGGTGCCGGCCTTGAGTACTAAGAGCAGCGTCGAGGATGCGGGCGGAGAGAGAGGATTGTGTGTGTGGCGAGGATGGGGGGTGCGGTCGCTCAGGCGCGCCATTAATACAGACTAGTGGGAGCGAGGTGGGCGACAGTCAAAGGCTGTGTCGCTTCCCGGTGAGCCTGCGCGATGGACTTCTGGCATTCCTATACCATCATTTCATGGAGCAAGGCGGGCGCGCCATTAATATGGAGCAGTGGGAGCGAGGTGGGTGACGGTCAAAGGGCTGGCTCGCCTCCCGGTGAGCCTGTGCGGCGGACTGCTGGCACGCCTACCGTCATTTCACACAGCTACTAGCACGCCCCACGGTGAGTGCGTAGCGAACACGCGCATGCCTCGGCTTCCCGATCTTCCTGCTAGCATGCGTCTCGTTAACTCACACATGCTCTTACGGCAAACGGGACGTGTGCGCGGCACGTCTTATATTGATTTTTCCTTTTTGATGATTAATTCTGCCGCTTTATTGCTTAACCGAAGCACGACACTTACATTGTTGGTCTAACGCACACAGTTCGAATAAAGAGTTTGTTTGCGATATTGGTTGATAATTATTTATAATTTAATGTATGTAAGAAGATTATATCAAAACTTGTCTCAAATTTGAAAAAAAAAATACCATAGTCTATTGGTGTCCATATGACACCACGATAAATTTCATGAATTTCAACTTAGTTTTGGAATTATTGGATTTTAAAATCAAGATTCTAGATGTTAGAAATTTCTTGCATGGGGACTAAACATGCACCCAGGGACACATACACATATGATTTTGCAATCCATTTTCATGCACCATCATGGGTCTCATGTAGATCAAATTTGATTTTGCACATTTAAATCAACTGGGAAATCAATTAATGTATAAAAAACAAATAGATGTTATCTATTTTTTTCAATTTTCAGCACTAAACACCTTTGGTCTCATGTTCACTGCAGAAAAAGTTTGACATGCATCTTTGGGCCACATGCACGCGGTGGTCCTAGGACACTCATTCGCGTGGGCCCGCGAGGTCACCGTCCAGCACTATGACATGTGATGAGAGAGGTTAATTTGACCAACAAGGATGGTCATTTTTTGGTTTTTGTTATACTTACGGTAGGAGTATATATATATAGTACGCGTTGAAGAGGGTGGCCGGGGACAATACTATGCATCATATAGGACACTCACTCGCGTGCGATGCTTCCATCCATGGGCCCGTGAGGTTGTCCTCCATCACTTTGACCCAGCAAGGAGGTTTCTTTTTGGGTTGTGTTGCGGTAGGAGTATATAGTACGCGTCCAAGAGGGGAGGAGGGGTCAGGGCAGCACATATATACTACACACACGTCATGAATCGATCTCGCTCCATGTGGGGACTTTTTGATGTCCGAGGCAGGTGCCGCAAAGAAGTTGTGCATATTGGGTATTAAGAACATCACCAACACATTGGGCCACGTGCAGAATATGGTTGTCACTCATTCGCTTGCGACTCTTCTCTCCATGGGCCCGCGAGGTCATCGTCCATCTAATATATGACACAACGAGAAAGGTAATTTGACGAACAAGGAGGATTATTTTCGAGTTGTGTTACGGTACGTACGTAGGAGTGTATATTACGCGTCGAGAGGGGAGGGGGCAACATATAAACCTCGGTTCGTGTGTGGAGGACTTAAAGGTTTCCGAGGCAGGTGCCACATCAATGTTCTGCATATATATTAGGTATTCAAACATCACAACCACACATCTCCATACATATGTGTTTGGCCCACAAGCAAGCGATGGCGGTTGTCCTCTAGCACTCACTCATGGGATTATTGGCGAGATGCTTCGTCCATCTCTATGCGCCCGCTTGGTCAATCACTTCGACCGACAGCGATAGAGGTTAATTTGACATATAATTAGGACGGGATTAAATTTTGGTTCGTCTTATATGGTTCGGTACATGCAACTATACTTCGCACGCATGTGTACGCACGAATCCCTCCCACCGGGTCGAAGTGATGGTGGTGGTCGTGGGGGGGGGGACGGAGCATGTGACGCATCATGAACCAGATCTGTGTGGGGACTGTGCGTTTTTCGACGCACGCATGCGCCACACCAAAATCTTGTGCTTTTGGTATTCAAACATATATGCATGCATCACGCATGTCCATACATATGTTTGGGGCACATACATGAAGTCGTCTTTGGACACTCTCCCTCACTTGGTTATCATCGATGGCCTATATATTCATGGGCCCGCGTGGACGTCTCGATCACTTCAACCAACAACACGAGAGAGGTTACCAGGGTGGATTCTTCTTCTCTTGGTTCGCGTTACCGTATAGTCGTACGTCGATCATGGTGAGATTCGAGACCTAAGTTTGAGGGCTCGCATACACATGAATCAAAGTTGTGCATTGGGTATATTCAAACACCACATGACACTTCATACATATGTTTGGGCCACATGCACGTAGTGGTTGTCTTCAGGCACTCCCTCGCGTGGTTATCGGCGACAAGCTAGCCTATTTTGTGGGGCCGCGTGTGGAACGTCAATGCATGACTTTGACCCAACAAACAAGAGAGGTTATACGACCAAGGTGGTGATTCTTCTTGGTCAGTCTTACAATACGCCTTGGTGAGTGCCCCCTCCCATCGACTTAAAGTGTGTGTGTGGGTGGGGGCAGAGTACTACTTCGTACTAGATGAACCTCCGTGGGGTTGGGAATGCCCAGTTAATTTGCGATGCACATGTCCCACATCAAATTTGTGACTTGGTTATTTAAATATCACTACTGGAATCTTGCATTTTGCCGTTTGCCTCCTCTTTGCCGTCTGCCAGCTGACGGCAAAGAAAGGGCAGATGGCAAAAAGGCTATTTGCCGTCAGCCAGCAGACGGCAAAGAGCTAGAAGGCAGACGGCAAAGAGCCAGGTGGGCCCCACCGGGCATGGCGTGGCTAGGTCAGATTCTTTGTCGTCGGCCCTTTCTTTGCCGACACCCTGACAGCACACCCCGACCCCGACCCCGACCCCGACACCCTGACACCCCGATGGACCCCGACACCCTGACACCACAACCACACCCCGACCCCGACCCCCGACCCCGACGAGGTCATATATTTATGAATTATATGTTAGGTTGTATATTTTTTTATTTTGTTATGCAAAACATCATATATATTTGTGTTGATCGGGTGTATTTAAATGTGCAGTTGTTTCGTCGCTGCGAGGGTGTGGCGTTCGATGACCTCCCCGTGCGTTCGACGAGCTCCGACCCTGTGTTAGTTGGTGAGCACAAATGACATCTCCTCCTCCCCCCTTCATTTGCTCTGTTCCGGTCTTCGTGCCGATGAAACTTGCTAGCTATAGGTGTCAGTCATCAGTATGCGTAACCACTATGCGTGTCCCATTCGAAAGGGTTACATCTATAAATATGCATGCATTTGCATATTTATAATCGTGATTCTTTTGAATTGTCCAACGTTATCCATGGACAGCCCGAGTATGTGTAGATTGGGTTCGTTTTCCCATATGCTCTGCTCCGGATCCGATGCAGAATTTCGTCAGTGCCTCCCTGTTGTTCTCCGGGTACACATCCTCTCTGCTTATTGCCGAGACGTGTATCAGGAGAACAACGGGGAGGTGCTGCCGAAATTTTGCTTCGGATCCGGAGCAGAGCATGGGAAAACGAACCCAATCTACACATACTCGGGTGGGATTAGGACCTATCTTTACCTATTAGTGTGTAGGTTGCATGGACGTAATAAAACTGACAAACTCCATTAACTGATGGATATGGTTTGCTTAATTATGTATATATTTCTTGTGTGTCCAGTAGGAAGTCAATATGAGTGATCGTGCATGGATGTACACCGGTTACACTAGTCAGAAAGTTTGGACCAAGGAATGGTTAACAAAAACCAAGGGGTTTGTTGGAGCCGCATTTGCAAATGGCCAGGAATTAAGCTGGTGCCCCTGTGCCCGGTGCGACAATTATAAAATGAGGGACGAGCTTGAATTGAGTAAAGACTAGCAGAAGTTTGGTTTTACGCCTGGTTACACGGTCTGGACATTACGTGGTGAGTCTGGCCAACGTGCCAGAGCAGACATGGTGCAAGACTTTGACGATGCTCGGGACTCGGACGAGGAGATGGAGGAATCTGCAAAGGCCTTCACTGAAATGTTGGAGTCCTCAAAGCGTCCTCTCCATGAGCACACTGAGCTTTGTCAGCTGGATGCCATCTCACAAATAATGGCTTTGAAGGCTCAATTCAACTTGGGCAGAGAATGCTACGACACAATGATGACAGTATTCAGACGATTTCTACCCAAAGGCCATGTGCTACCTCCAAACCTGTACCAGTCAGACAAAATTCTCCGTGCTCTTAAGATTCCCTATGAGAAGATACATGCCTGTGAGAAAGGATGTGTCTTATTTAGGCTTCAGTATGAGGACTTGAACTATTGTCCCATTTGCAATTCTTCTAGGTATGTTGTGGTAGACAACGGTATGGGTGAGAAGACGTAGACCAAAATACCCGTTAATGTTCTTCAGTATATGCCAATCGTACCAAGACTTCAACGTCTTTTCATGGTCGAAGAGACGGCCAGACATATGACATGGCACAAAACGGGCAAAAGAACCGAACTAGATGCAGATGGGAATGTGATGATGGTGCACACATAGGATGGTGAAGCGTGGAAGCGCTTTGATGCATTACATAAGAAAAAAAACGGCAGATCCAAGTCATCCTCGAGTCGCCATCAACAGGGATGGGTTCAGTGTTTGGTCAGGCGGCAGCCCCATACAGTTGTTTGCCCGTGTTTGTCATTCCACTCAATCCCCCCCCCGGGGCAGATTATGCAAAGAAAGAACATTTTCCTAACGTTGATAATTACAGGGCCCAACTATCCAGGGAAGAATATGAATGTGTACATGCAGCCGCTTAAGGTAGAATTACAAGAAGCTTGGGATAATGGGTTCAAGACATACGACACCTTTAGCAAATAGAACTTCATAATGCGTGTCTGGTACATGTACTCGACGCATGACTTGCCGGCGTATGCGCTATTCGTTGGCTGGTGTGTGCATGGAAGGTTCCCATGCCCCACATGCAAGGGAGCTCTTGAGTTTCGTTGGCTGATGGTAGGGCACAAGTATACTTGCTTCGACTTGCATATACCATTTCTAGATCCTCGCCATAAGTTCAGGAAAGACAAGAAGAACTTCATCAAAGGTAGAGTTGTCAAACACTCTGCACCACCTGCGTTAACAGGCCAACAGACACTAGATCAGTTAAACGCTCTCGAGCCAGATCCAGAGCGTCCAGGGTATTTCAAGGGGTATAATAAGGAACACGCCTGGACTCACAAGACATGCTTGTGGGATCTGCCTTACTTCAAAGACCTCCTTTACCCACACAACATCGACGTGATGCACACCGAAAAGAATATCGCCGAAGCCATTTTTGGTACATTGTTCGTCATAGAGGGGAAATCAAAGGATAGTACTAAGTCTAGAGTCGATCAAGAGGAGCTATGTGATAGACCGTTACAAAACATGCAAGAACCGAAAGGAAAGCGGAATTGGACGAAGCCAAAGGCATGGTTCAATCTTGGAAGGCCAGCTATGAAGGAAATTATTTTGTGGGTAAAAATGCAGTTGATGTTCCCCGATGGGTATGCAGCAAATCTAAAGAGGGGAGCGAGTCTTGACAAATTGAAAATATTTGGTCTAAAAAGTCATGATTGGCACATATGGATTGAGCAGATAATGCCGGTGATGTTGCGTGGCTTCATCCCTGAGGATGAATGGCTAGTACTGGCAGAGCCGAGCTATTTCTTCCGTGTTCTTTGTGCGAAAGAACTATCGCCTGGCCTCCTAGAAGAAATGGAACAGTTGGCGCCGGAGTTGATCTGCAAGTTAGAGATGATCTTTCCGCCAAGCTTCTTTAATCCAATGCAACACTTGATTTTGCATCTCCCGACCGAGGAACGATTGGGGGGCCCGTGCAAAATCGTTGGTGCTACTCAACTGAGAGGATGCAGAAGACGCTTCGAGCAAAATGTAAAAATAAACGTAGATGTGAGGCATCGATGGCTGAGGCATTCATCACTGAGGAGGCGGTAAACTTCGTGACAGCACACTACGAAGCCAAATATCTCATTTGCATAATCCGAAGCCTCGGTACAATGCTGACGACCCTAAAAAGGGTTGATCCAACCTCAGCCTATTCAAAGGGAATCTCGCACCAGCCAGTGGTTGGAAACCAGTATCGTTGGATGTTGAAGAATGGCGGACCATTTCGCTGTATCTCTTCAACAACCTAACAGAAGTGCGGCCGTACATCTAGTAAGATCTCGGTACATTGTTTCGCAACTTCTAATTCCTTTGAACTGCTCTTATTCCTGGATATTTGATGCAGTCGATACGTCGCCATTATTCTCGTACGGAGCGGTGATCCAAAAGGATTCCGTCGAAGAGTATGAGCTTCTGGCAAAGCAAGGAGGCGAATATCCCGGTTTCATCTCTTGGTTCAAAAAACGATAATTTCCATTAGACCATTCCATTTCTTTGTCTAATTTGCGACTAATGCAACAATCCTTTCGTATTAAACATGTAGGCTAATTCAGAGATTATGGATGCCGAATTAAGACAAGTAGCTAATGGTTTTGACTATAAGGTCCTTTCATTTGACAAATACGACATCAACGGGTATCGCTTTCGTACCTATGGCAAAGAGCTATCAATGGTTGACCGAAAGTCTATAAATTGTTGTGTCTCTAACGGCGAAGGAGATATCGAGTATTATGGAAGAGTTGAAGCAATTTATGAACTTCAATTCTATTGTGAAAACCCACCAAACGTCGTAGTCTTCAGATGTTATTGGTTCCAGCCGAGGGAGACTAGAAGGACTCATGAACATATAGGGCTAGTTGAAATCAAACAAAGCACCCATTTGGATGTTCCCGATGTCTATATTACGGCTCAACAGGCAACCCAAGTTTTCTATCTACCGTGGGCCTGTCAAAGTGATCCAAATCTCAGTGGTTGGGATGTCGTTTATGAAGTGCCGCCACGTGTTAGACCACCTCCCCCCAATGAAGAGGATTATGAACCTCACATTAACCAAGACACATATGACGAAGGAGAATTCTTCCAAGAAACATGTCTTTCCAAAAAACGTTTCATGAACCGCTCTACTCCACCCTAGAACATTGAAGTAGACAACGATAGTGAATCCGACTTCACCCCTGAGCCGGAATAAGAAGAGCCGGAACAAGAAAAAGTTACTGCTGCAGATGACCTGTCAATGCTTGAACGATTACGTAATGGAGGCCTTCCACATGTTGATGCATTTATTGACGATGATGAAGAGCACGTCACTAATAGTGATGATGATGATGCATTTAATGATCCCGAAGCATATATAGACGATTCACAGTAATATTAGTAATGTGAGGTATTCAATTTTTTATTATGTTCATGATGATGATACACTTAAATTATATACATATTATTCATGTCAGGTATTCAAATTTTTTATGTTGTACTAATTTCATTTACTTTTTTTCATTGCAGGTGTTGAATGGATGGTGGGCAAGGGTCCAGAGCACCCTGAGCCTCCTGCGAGCGCTAGTGGGAGGGGTGGTTCCATTATTCCACCCCAGCCACTCCAAAGAGTGCTGCTAGACAGTATGCAGACAGCAGCGGCGAGCACTTCTTCTTCGGCTGGGAGAGGTCGGGGGAGGACGAAGAAGGCTGCTAGAGGTGGACGTGGCAGCGGGAGAGGTAGGAAGGTTGCTACGCCTTCCTCACCGCCACCCCCAGCCGATTCACCCGACCACAGGACTGCTCCGTCTGATGTGGACCCGTCTCGGACTCCGGTCCATGAGCCTGAGGTCGCCGATCCTTCGCCCCACGTGAGTCTGGTCCCAGAGTCTTCGTCCCAGAAGACTCCGATCCCGGAGTCTTCTTCCCACAAGACTCCGGAGGCTAGTGGCCCTACTAATGGTAGCGAGGACACCTTTTCTGATGATAGCTACAGCGACGACGAGCTGGTTGAGAAGGGCAAGAAGGTCTACAAGCGTGGTTGTACAAAGCTCCCGCCCGTGCCGATGACCCCCGACCAGAGGTGGTTGATTGCGCCTAAAGGGTTGAAGTAAGTGCATTTACTATTTTTTAACCTTTTGCCTTCATGTTCCTTCAAATTAATATCTAATGCGTTGGCCTTGTCATACTGCAGGGGCTGGGTACACACCCGTGGTGTCCGCAGGCCCAACCAGGTCCTTGGTGTGCTTTGCCGGCAGCACTTCCCTGGGTGGGTCATGTTGCCCGGTGAGGGTCAGGTTCCACAGCTAGCACTGAGCTGGGAGCTGTACTCGGTTGCCTCGGCCCCGCCGGAGGAGATGGTCGCCGGTGTCTTCTGCGAGACGGTGGCCGACATTGTGTTCCGTCGGTTTTGGGTAATTTCTCCTTTACAGAATTAAAAATCAACACTACCTAGTGATGTACTAATCAGTGTTGTCTTTTTTGATTGCAGACCTTCTACAGGGTTTCCGAGGGAGAGCAGGAGGTCGCGTCTATGGTTGTCGAAACCGAGTGCAAGCGCCTACTTCAGAACTTACGGCACGAGGCTCGTGTGCAGGCCGTTCAAGACTAGTACGCATCACAGGGTATTAGGAGGGCCAAGAAGAAGTGTCGCGGCAAGTTTCTGAGTAAGGAGAAGTACATGCAGGTAATTACCTATTCTTAAGGCATTGAATTTAGTTTTCTTGATTTGATTCGTAGGCGTAGCGCTGAAATTTCCCTTTACTAACTTAGGTGCCCCCGAGATGGTGTGTGGACAAGATGGACTGTTGGGAGGCGTTGGTGGATGCGTGGTGCTCTCCCCAATGGCTAGTTGAACACCATAGGGCCAAGGATAAGCGCGACAAAATGGAAGGTGAGCCACACCATCAAGGGAGCTCCAACCTGTTTGAGTACTGGGAGAACTGGGTATGTGGTTCGCTACATGATTCATGCAATTTCATTCTTCATGCTAGCATTTATCCCTTCTAAAATGACTTAATATGCTTAGTTAGTTAAAAATGGCATAACTACCTTGGATAGTTCATTTATGACATAATTACCTCTAAAATGACATAATAACCTTAGATAGCTCTATAAAATAACTAAATATGCTTTAGTTAGTTAAAAAATGGCATAACTACCTAGGATAGCTAAATAATGACCTAAACTAATCTTAGCTAGTTCATTTATGACATATTTAGCTCTAAAATGACATAATAACCTTAGATAGCTCTATAAAATGACTTAATATGCTTTAGTTAGTTAAAAATGGCATAACTACCTTTGATAGCTCAATAACGACCTAAACTAATCTTAGCTAGTTCATTCATGACATAATTAGCTCTAAAATGACATAATAACCTAAACTTAGCTTGTTTTCCTCGAAAATGACATAATAACATTACTTAGCTCCAAAATGACCTATTTACATAGCAATATCATTCTTCATGCTAGCTTGAGCCCTTAACTAATATTTTGTTCCTCTCTCTCAGGCGCACCACAACAAGAAGCATGTGCCAAATATGTTCGACCTCTATGGCATGGCCCATACTGCCCCGTACAAGAAGGCCAAGCCATTAACGGAGTCTGACCTAGATCATCCAGAGAGCTTCACCAACATCTCCTCCCACCACAAGCTCGTGAAGTACAGAGACGAGGGGAAGGCGATGAAAGGGGAGGACTTTAACCCTAGCCAGGATCCTTTTGATACAGAGCTGGTGATGATATCTGGTGGCGGGAGGTCCCATGGCTCCATAGCCATTGGTGATGGACTGAAACATTGTCCTAGGACTCTCCCGCGGATCAAGAAGCGCTAGAGTAGCTCTGATCCTGAGATAACGCCTCGTGCACGGCCCGCGAAGCTCGCCATGGCGGTTAGTTATACGGACTCTCTCACCTTTCCTCCATTACATTGTGTGTGCGTCCGTCGATGATTACAATGCTAACGAGGAGTGGTGTGTTGCAGGCCATTGTTGAGAAAGAGAGATTGAACGCCCAGGCGCTTTTGGAGCAGGCAAAAAGGGAGGCGGCGGAGAGGGAGAGGGAGGTAGAGGAGAGGACGGCTAAGCTGTTGGAGGAGGAGAGGAACCGGAACGAGGTGTCCAACCGGGCCCTATACGAGCTCATCGTGGTACGTTTCTCGTGCATATTAGCCCAATCATGCACGTAATGTTCGCATGACTAACTAATATGACTGACTCGTGAGAACCAAATGTGCAGACCATGTGCGAGAAGAACGGTCAGCCCCCTCCGCCGATGCCCCAAATTGCTCCGGCGACCATGGTGAGTTTGATTTGAATGGTCGTTAGTTACTAGTATTCACATTTCAGTTTGCAACATGCTAATGAGACATTATTGGAAATGATCTTTGATGCAGCATGGCTCCCGACAAGCATCGACCAATCCTTCTGTCTCTGCCAATGGCGGAACCCCGACCGGTCCTTCACCTCCGTCTGCCACTAGCGCAGCCCCGACCATTCCCACACCTCCGTGATAACGGTATTTTTCTTCTTATTTAGCCTGTTTAGTCCATTTTTGACATAGTTTAGCCTATTTAGTCCACAAATGACATAATAAGATGAAGAAAATCAAGGAAGAGGAAGGAAAGAAGGAATAGGAAGAAAAGAAGAAGAAGCTGCTTCTTCTTCTTCTTCCTCTTTTCCTCCTCTTACTTGTTTTTATTCGTAAATGGCATAATAACCTTGCTAACCTCATAAATGTCACATACTTAGCTTGTTGTCCTCTAAAATGACATAATAAGCTTAGTTAGGTCAAAAATGGCATAATTAGCTAGGTAAGCTCAAAAATGGCATTTTTCTTCTTATTTAGCCTATTTAGTCCATTTATGACATAATTTAGCCTATTTCCACAAATGACATAATAAGATGAAGAAAATCAAGGAAGAGGAAGAAAAGAAGGAGAAGAAGAAGAAGAAGAAGAAGGAGAAGAAGAACTTCTTCTTCTTCTTCTTTTCCTCCTCTTACTTGTTTTTATTCGTAAATGGCATAATAACCTTGCTAACCTCATAAATGTCATATACTTAGCTTGTTGTCCTCTAAAATGACACAAAAAGCTTAGTTAGGTCAAAAATGGCATAATTAGCTAGATAAGCTAAAAATGGCATTTTTCTTCTTATTTAGCCTATTTAGTCCATTTATGATATAATTTAGCCTATTTAGTCCACAAATGACATAATAAGATGAAGAAAATCAAGGAAGAGGAAGAAAAGAAGGAATAGGAAGAAAAGAAGAAGAAGAAAAAAGAAGAAATTCTTCTTCTTCTTCTAGTTTTCTTCTTCTTCTTCTCCAAAATGAAGTTAGCTCTAAGTTAGCTCTAATATGCTTAGTTACCTAGGTTAGCTCAATAATGACCTATATTAAGCTACTTTATATCAAAAATGGCAAAATATGCTTAGTTCACTCAAAAATGGCATAATTAGCTAGGTTAGCTCCATTTTACCTAAGTATGCTAACTTCTCCTTCTTCCTCTTCTTCTTCTTCATTTTCTTCTTCTTCTTCTTCTTCTTCTTCTTCTTCTTCTGATTCTAGTCTTCTTCTTCTAACTTTCTTGTTTCCCATTTTGCAGATTTAATTCACTATATGGAAGCTTGCATGGATGGAGTGCTTGTTTCCATGTTCTTCTTTTCGTTTGTATCGATGAAAAATGTGGAACTTGTTATATGGATGCATGGAACAATGTGTTGGATGAACATTGTGATATTACTGTAATATGTATGGATGGAACTGTGTTTCTTATGTATGTATGTTGTCATGGATGGAGCTATGTGTTGGATACATCATATGTCTGTTGTGCCTGTGAAAAGAAAATGTATATCTGTGTGTGAATTCCTGTGAAATTAAATGGATATAAATAAAATAGGGGATAAATAGCCTCTTTGCCGTCTGCTAGCAGACGACAAAGAGGGCACGTGGCAGCTACCTGTAGAAACTGGGAACACTGGCAGCCTATTTGGTCACTTTGTCGTCTGCCAGCGGACGGCAAAGTGCCCAAATAGGCCTGGCAAATAGGGCCAGTTATGCCGTCCGCTAGCAGACGGCAAAGATTCAAAGGTCTTTGCCGTCCGCTGGCAGACGACATAGCTAGCCACGTGGCAGCTTCCCAGTGCTGGCCTAGCTGAGCTCTTTGCCTCTTTGTCGTCCGCCGTTAACCCCCTAACGGCTCTCACCCCACCCCACTGCAATCCGTTATCTTTGTCATCTGCTGGCCTCGAATGGCGGATGACACAATCCTTTGCCGTCCGTTTCTAAGAAGCGGACGGCAAAGAAGTGTAACGCCCACGATGCGGCTATATCTCCCACGTGTCGAGGCACGACTTAGAGGCATAACCGCATTGTGGTTTTGTCGCAAGAAGGGTCATCTTCACACAATCCCATGTAATGAACAAGAATGGGATAAAGAGTTGGCTTACAATCGCCACTTCACACAATACATAAATATAAATCATACATCATCCAAAATACACACATAGACCGACTACGGTCAAGATCCAAATGAAAATAAGATAACCCCAAATGCTAGAACCCCGATCATCCCAACTGGGCTCCACTACTGATCATCAGGAAAAGACACATAGTAACGACCACGTTCCTCATCGAACTCCCACTTGAGATCGATCCCATCATCTACACTGGCATCGTCGGCACCTGCAACTGTTTTGGTAGAATCTGTGAGTCACGAGGACTCAGAAATCTCACACCCGCGAGATCAAGATTATTTAAGCTTATAGGAAAGGATGGTGTAATGAGGTGGAGCTGCAGCAGGCAATAAGCATATATGGTGGCTAACATACGCAAAAGAGAGCGAGAAGAGAAGCAACGGAATGGTCGACATCTAGCAATGACCAAGAAGTGATCCTGAACTCCTACTTACATCATTCATAAGTCAAACCGTGTCCACTTCCCGGACTCCGCCGAGAAGAGACCATCACGGCTACACACACAGTTGATGTATTTTAATTGGGCCAAGTGACAAGTTCTCTACAACCGGACATTAACAAATTCCCATCTGCCTCATAACCGCGGGCACGGCTTTCGAAAGATAATACCCTGCAGGGGTGTCCCAACTTAGCCCATCATAAGCTCTCACGGTCAACGAAGGATAAACCTTCTCCCGGAAAGACCCGATCAGTCTCGGAATCCCGGTCTACAAGACATTTCGACAATGGTAAAACAAGACCAGCAAAGCCACCCGAATGTGCCGACAAATCCCGATAGGAGCTGCACATATCTCGTTCTCAGGGCACAACGGATGAGCAAAGCGTACAGGTACCAACATAACCCAAGTTTCAAAGGGACGGTCCCGCACGGTGCTCTAGTTTGGACCAGCACTCAGAGGAACACTGGCCCGGGGGTTAAAATAAGATGACCCTCGGGCTCGCGAAAACCAGGGGGAAAGGCTTAGGTGGCAAATGGTAAAACCAAGGTTGGGCCTTGCTGGAGGAGTTTTATTCAAGGAGAACTGTCAAGGGGGTCCCATAAATCACCCAACCGCATAAGGAACGCAAACTCAAGGAACATAATCCCGGTATGATAGAAACTAGGGCGGCAAGAGTGGAACAAAACACCAGGCATAAGGCTGAGCCTTCCACCCTTAACCAAAAATATAGATGCATTAATATAATAAGAGAAATTGTGATATCCCAACATATCCATGTTCCAACATGGAACAAACTTCAACTTCACCTGCAACTAGCAACGCTATAAGAAGGGCTGAGCAAAAGCGGTAACATAGCCAAACAACGGTTTGCTAGGAATGGATGGTTAGAGGCTGACATGGCAATATGGGAGGCATGATATAGCAAGTGGTAGGTAGCGCAGCATGGCAACAGAGCGAACAACTAGCAAAGCAAAGATAGAAGTGATTTCGAGGGGTGGTCATCTTACCTGCAAGGTTCTCAGAGTTGTCGAGAGCTTGATCCTCGTAAGCGTACTCAACAGGTCCCTCGTTCACGAAATCGTCTCCCAGCTCTACCCAAAACAAGAACACAAGAAATGGAACCACAATCAATCACGGGAAATGCACAAGCAACATGATGCAATACATGAATGATATGCGAGATATGATATGCGATGCATGTGCGTGCTCCAGAAGCAAAATGATGAACAAGGCAGTAACTTGGCAAACCAAGCATGCCACTGGAAAGATGAGATGATTTAGGTCGAAATCGATATAAAGATCACCGGAAACGGATGCACGGTTTGCAAATGGCAAGCAAAACAAGAATGACACGAATCTGCGATTAACAGCATGATAGCACTTAGAATGCAACAAGTAACAATGTTACAGCACTCCAACATAGCAACAAAGCATATGGCAGCAATATACAAGAGATGCTTGACAAATGATGAACACTGAGCTACGGCTAGATCACAACATAACAGGCTCAAACAAGCATGGCAAAGGTGCAAAAGATAACAGGTTCACAGACTGTGAAATTACTGGACATGGCAGAAACAGCATCAGGTAGCAATGTTCAGAGCACGAAAATGACATGCTACATGAACTTAACATGGCAAAACAAGGCATGGCAGTGTTCTACTAAATGCATATGAAAAAATCCCCTTACTGAACATAAGCCAAAAAGGATCAGAAGATATGATGGCAACCATGTAAACATAACAAGTTTCGTTATCAGGTTTCAGACTTGGCAGAAAAACAGAGCATGGCAGAAACAATAATATGAAGGCATCTTGGTGAGCTTGATGCACTCACCACAAGGCAATGCATGACAAAACAAGCATACCTACCGCAAGATGGCATGTTTATGAAGCTATCCATGGCAAGGACAAAAGCATAGCATGTATCGATCAACTACAACAAGCTTGGCAAAAATGAATAACATGTAAACAATCTGCCAGAAATATTTTATACCAAAAGTAGAGCAAGATTGAGTCATGCTATGGCACTCCATAATTGCAAAAAAGGGCAGGAATAGATCAAATACAACAATATCTACAAAATATCCTTACTGAACATCTCTAAAATATGCATGGATCTCTCTGTAGCATCAAGTTTACATGGCAACAAAATAACAGCAGACAAAGACTTAGAGAAATCACTAAGTCCCTGAAATCAGAAACATTACGGGGCCTAGTTTGCATGCTTGTGCTAGTCACCACAGAGATCACAAAAATACATGGCATACACCCTTGGAAAGATGGCATGGCATACAACAAAACACATGTAGAGCTCATGCCCATAAGATGCACAGATTAAATGATACAAAAATAACAAATCCTCAAGTTCTGCTAAGAACCAGAAGATAACAGAAACTAGCACACTTGCACAAGGGATTTGGGCATCAAGATGGCCTCTAAGGAACATGCAATTGAACAAAATGTAGAGCATCACGAGACGAACAATTCGATATATTACACGCACGAAACGGAGCTATATGTAGAGAGTTATGCCATGCTGAACAGGGGTACATAATGCAAAAATGCAAAAAAAAACTTAGGGAAAATTCGGGGTTCGGGAAAGTCAACGCACGGTGCGATCTCACTAGATCTGGATCGCCGGAGTTCGAGGCTCACCGGAGAAGTGGTGGCGCGGCGGCCGGAGACGAAGGGGAAGGAGAGGAGCTCGGGCGTCGCGGGACATGGCGGAGGAGGCCGGAGGGGGCACCGGAACGGCGGCGCTCGGGCACGGCGGCGGTGGTCGATGCCGAGGTTGGCGGCGGGGCGGCGTCGGCCGGCGGGCGGCGGAGAGGCCGCGGCGGCGCACGGGAGCGGGGGGGGGGGCGCGGGCGGCGGAGGCGCGCGGGCCCGCGGGGCCGGCGGCGGGCCTGGCGGGCCGCGGCGGCGGCGCGGGGACGGCTGCCACGTGTCAACGCGCGAGTGGCTGCGGGCTTCGTCCGGCGCGGCTGGACGCGTCCGGCCGCGGAGAGGAAGGTGGCTAGGGTTTCGTCTGCGAAAGTATACGGGAGGTCTCACATATTAATAGGTAGAGGGAGCTAGGAGAGTCCAAATGAGGTGCGGTTTTCGCCCACACGATCGTGATCGAACGACCTACAAAATGAAAGAGAGTTTGGTGGGTTTTGGGATGTTTAGAGAGGGGGTTTTGCTGCAACACACAGATGGACTTTGCGGTTGCCCGGTTAACCGTTGGAGTACCAAACGACCTCCAAATGGAACGAAACTTGACCGGTGGTATACCAAGGCCACTTGACAAGCCTCGGTCCATTCCGAGAATGTTTGACACCCGCTCACGAGAGAAAACAAAAGGGGTGCACCGGAGGAGATGGGAGCGCCGGATTGCAAAACGGACAACGGGGAAAATGCTCGGATGCATGAGACGAACACGTATGCAAATGCAATGCACATGATGACATGATATGAAATGCATGACATGAACAAAATGCAAAACGAAAGACAAAAACCCGACCACGGAGGGAATATCATAGCACATAGCCGAAAATGGCAAGAGTTGGAGTTACAAATATGGAAAGTTACATCCGGGGTGTTACAAGAAGGCCTTTGCTGGCACGTGTTCAGACGGACAGTTTGCCGTCTGCGAGCAGACGACAAAGAAGTTTGCCGTCCGGGATCTATGCCTTTGCCGTCTGCCATGGCAGACGGCAAAGAAGCTGATTCCAGTAGTGATCATAACACTTCGTTTTCACACACACACACACACACGCACGCACACACACACACACATCGGGCCACCCACAGGTGTGGTTGGTAAGTGGTGTCACCCATCTAACGCCAGAAGAACACATCTATGGGCCCGCACATGGTCCACATTTGATCGGAAGCAAAGGGGGGAGGGGGTTGATGTACTCCTTTCGGTTTTGTGTTACGGTACGGTGAGATGTCAAACCTAGCTATTTGGTGGCATGCGTTCATAGCTAGGATTCCCCTCCCAGCAACACGAAGTGTGTGTGTGTGTGTGTGTGTGTGTGTGTTTGGGGGGGCTAGCAGTAATAATGTGCGCTTTGTACGACAGGTGCCACATCAAAGTTGTGCATTGCGTATTTGAACATCAAACCACCCTTTTCATACATATATTTGGTCCGCATGCAAGTGTGTTTGTGTTCTGACCCTTTCCCGCGTTTTTTGGCCAAATCTATAAACAACAGACGAGTCGGACGCAGCAACCGTCTGCGATCGGGTACAAAACAGACATGGTTCCCTAGGATTATCCGTGTGCCGCGCCCCTGCCCCTGTCACCCACATGATCACAGTAGATTGGGCTCCACGAGGCTTCCCTCCCCCTCTCGAAACTATCTACTCCCTCGCAATCTCGATAATATCTACCCGCGTCTGCGTAGATGGTTTTTCTTTTTGATAACACACGATTAGTATGTCTGGACCGTGTGCGATGTCTGTTACTCCCGCTCTGCTTCAATCAGTAGATCCAAATTTTCAGTAGCCCCAACATTTTACTCCCGCCCCGATCTGCTTCAACCCCTTGATCCAAATTTTTGGTAGCCCCACCATTTTACTCCCGCCTAGTAAACTTTTCAGTACCCGCGACATTTCCTCAAACACCACCTTGGACCCCCTCCACACACACACCCCAAATCCTTCGCTCACCCCAAATCCCCCGCTCACACACATACACACCACCCCTCCCTCGCTCCAAACCTAGCTAGGTCGTCGCCGCCGCCGCCGCGCCGCCTCCATCCTCAACCTCTGCCGGTCTGCCCATGCAGTTTACCCAACGATATACATACCCTCGCCGCCCTGAGTTTCTTAGACGATGACTGCGAAATGCCCCCTTTCCCAGAGATCCCCACCCCCTCCCCCACTCTAGAGCGTCGCAGCCTAAGCCCGGTTACGCTTCCCGGGGAGCTCGAGGAGCGAATGGCCCAAAAGAGCTTTACCGCCGGCTCTGTGATAAGTGAGGAAACCCATGATTTGTTTTCTCAAACCCCTTTTGTAGTGAGAAAATGCCCAATATTTATTGCTATATTAGGTTGTTTGCATTACGCCTTGTTTTTATTTCTACGGATTATGGTTGTTCGGTTGTTTGTAGTTAGCATATGCCCAGTTTCAATTGCCATCTTTGGTTGTTCGTAGTATGCCTTATGTATTTCAGCTATTAACAGTGTGATGTTCTATATGTGCTAGTATGAACTGTGCAGTTCAATTTCATCAATACAAAAATTAACAATAGCTCTATGAATGACTATACTTGGTTGTTGTTAAGCATGTTGTACTCTCTCCGAATCTTTTTAGTTCGCATATAATATTTGTCTAAAGTCAAGCCTCTTAAAGTTTGAAAAACTTTATAGAACAAAATACCAACATTCACAATATGAAATAAATATCAGTACATGTGTCATGACTTAAATTTTCATATTGTGTAACTTTAGCATGCTAGATTTTGATATTTTTACATATAAATAAGGTCAAACTTTATGAAGTATGACTTCAGACAATTCTTATATGTAGAGTAAAAAGGACCGGAGGGAGTATTGAACACGCCTTTCCATTTGATTTAACAATGGCACTGTTTGGATACTCTAACTTAGCTAGAGGTTAGAGTTAGTTTCTAGCTCATGACAGTTAAAAGGGAGAGAGAGAGATTGGTGGAAGAGTTGAATTGTATTGCTTGAGCCTCGTGGGCATATATATAGGAGTACATGGTCATCTTGGAGTACAAGTCAAGGTAGAATAAATCCTACGCTACCCTATGTTTCCTAAAAAACAATGATACTCAACAATGACTAACCCTGAACTAACTCTAGCCAAAGAGGTGTTTGGATGACAGTGTTAGATTGACAATAAATGCACTAGGAGAACTAGCACCAATCAGCACCTCTTGGGTGGCATAGTTGTTTCGGGTGGGTTTGATGCAACTAGCTCAAACTAGCCCTCATGTTTGGATACTTTAGGGCTATTTGAGCCCATACTAGCTCAAACTAACTCTAACCCATGGATCCAAATAGGGCCAATAACTACTGTACTTAGACATGCGCAATACAAGTTTGGATGACTACGTTTGCTTGTTTTTAAATATTAGGCCTGTTGCAGTTAATAACACACCTTTCCACTTCTTGTTTTTAAAATATTAGGTTTTAACAATTTGGTCTTGCACATGTAGGTCCTGTTGTCAGAGGTTTTGACCCACTTGTTGAGGATATAGACCTTAGAGTCACCTGCCAGGAGGGGCCGGGTTACTCGTACGGTTGTTGCCAGAAGCCCGGAGCCAAGTTTCAAGACGATGGGCCAGAGATGGGCTGAGACCCGGATATGGCTTAAGGCCCGTAGTTATAATCATTATTATAGTAGAACTTGTAGCATAAGGCAAGTATAGTTTAGAGTCCGAGCCGGATACTCTTATAAGCCGGTCGGGACTCTAAGGGCTGCTAGGCGTCAGCCTCCCTATATAAAGGGACGACTCGGCAGCGGTTTAGGGAGAACAATCTCATCGAGAGCCGGGCATAGCAGTTTAGCTCCCTGGTGATCGTAACCTTAATCAATACCACCTCAAACTGGACATAGGCTTTTACCTTCACCATAAGGGGCCGAACCAGTATAAACCCTCGTGTTCCTTGTCCCGCATTAACCCCTCCAAGCTTCCTAGCTGCGATGGCTCCACGACTAAGTCCTAGCTCGAGGACATCTGTCGTGACAATCCCACGACAGTTGGCGCCCACCGTGGGGCCAGCGCACGGTGGATTTGAGTTCTTGAAGGGCAGCTTCGAAGGGTTCAAGGGATACGCTGTGGGCCGGATGACCAAGAGTCGTCGCGACAAGCTCTACATCGACGATGCAAACTGGGGCCCCGACGCCGGCTCAATTGAGTACGGGTACCGGGTCCCCTTCGGCGGAATTCACGTTTTCATTGGCAAGATTGGTGAGCCGGGCCCCGAGCCGGGTCTCTGCGCTGATCTCATCGAGACGGCTCAGCTTGCGCGACCCGCCCGGGCCCGGCCTGCCTTAAGGCATGCTTTTGTGGGGTGTATCCATGGAGGACTCTCCGATCGATCTGGATCCGGCGATGAGACGGCCGCCGGCTCTGACGGCGAGTCGGCCACCGATGAATCAAACTCGTTGTACCAACTTCTAGATGGCAGGCTCATGGGTTGTTCCGACGGCGACAGTATTCCGGACCCTTTTGAGCCGCCAAGTCAGGTTGGAGTTTTTATGGCTGGTGCGCAGCCTGTTCGGAACCCCGCTGCCGGATCGGGAAACCCGGTGCCGTCTCCGGCTCAGGTGCTGATGGATCTCACGGACAAGATGACGGCCGTGTTAACCACCGCGGTTGACCCGGCGAATCAAGCTCAGCATGACGCGGAGGTGGCACAGTTAAAATTGGATTTGATAAAAGCTAAGGAGGATCTTGCAGCGGAGGGGATCAGGCTGGCTGCGGAGCGGGCGACCCTCGACGCCCGGACTCAGCTGATTCAGGCGCAGTCCTTCCAACTCACAATGGATCAGAACGCGGCCAACGAGGTCATGAGAAGGAGGCATCAGAAGGCCCAGTCTCGACTCCCACCGGTTTACGATCCACGCAATCTCTTCAACACACCGGGTGCAGGGTCTAGTAACCCGCCAGGGGTCATTGCACCCGGGTCTGGACCCCTTATTCAGCCACGAGTGATGGGGCCTCCCCAGGTGCCCCCTGCCCCGCCTCAGTATGTGCCAATACCCCCGGGTCATTATAATAACCCGCTGGAGAACATGGTGGCTGCGGCAGCACGACTGGCGGCTCTCCCCGTTGACGGCGACTCTCCGGCGGCCATCGAAACCCGCCGGGTCAGGGAACTCCTGCAGACGGCACTAGCGCAGCAAGAGGCGTACTCTTACAGCCGGGACAGGATCCACTTGACCCCTTGTCCAGGCCAGAGCCCGAGTTACAGCCGGCACATGGTCTCAGCAACCGGCTCAAGTAATGTCCGACGCCGTGACCCGCCCCCTGGCCATGGCCCGGCTCATAATGGAGCCTTCTACGCAGCAGACCAAGCGCGGCAAGAGGTGGAGCAGGTGCCTCAATTGACGGCTTACCAGACCCCCCCGGCTTATCCGACAACGTCCGTTGATGTGGGTATTTCTACCAGGACCGGTGGTGTCCCTTGTTTGGTGCCGGCCATCCGTAATGAACATCTACCTAAGGACTTCAAGGGCCCTAGGAAGGTGCCTAACTATACAGCGGACTTACAGCCTGCAGCCTGGATTGAGAGTTATGAGATGGCTATGGAATTGCTGGAGGTCAGTGAGGCGGCCATGGCCAAATATTTCACCATGATGTTAGATGGAACTGCCCGCACGTGGTTGAAAGGGTTACCACCGAACTCCATTGGGTCTTGGGCTGAGCTGAAAGCCCGGTTCATTCAAAACTTCAAAGATACCTGCAGGCAGTCTATGTCAATTGTGGATCTGACTAACTGTAAGCAGCAGGAGGGTGAATCCATGACCCATTGGGTTCGCCGGGTCAAGGAGATCATACATTCATCAGATAAGATGGATGCCGGCTCTGCAGTCTTAATGTTGGAACAGAACTGTCGCTTTGTGCCCCTTAAGATGAAACTCGGGCGGCTAAACGCGACTGCACCGATATGGGTACCCTAATGGCGGCTCTTGTCAAGTACGCCGATTCTGATGGTACCAAGGATCCCCCTTCAGACGATGAAAGGACAGGGAAGGGAAAGAAGAACGGCCATGGCAAGGGTCCTCAGTTTAACCCGGGGAACCAAGGAGGAGGCAAGCGTAAGGCCGATGGCAGCCTAGAGTTTGTAGCCAACGCCAACTCCCAAGGTAGTAACCCGCGACGCAAGGGGAGGCCCCCTCCCCGAGGCGGCGGGTCAGGTCCAACGCTGGAGCAGCTGTTGAATGAACCTTGTCCAAGGCATGGCTCTAGAGAGAAGCCAGCGACTCATCTGTGGAAGGATTGCACGATCATGAAGGCCTTTAAGAGCTACAATGGCCCGGGCGGCGGCTCAGGCGCCGGCGGTTTTCATGGCCCGGGCGGCGGCTCAAATTCCGGTCCTCAAAACGGTCAAGGGGGCTTTAATCAACAGTCTGGTCAGGGTCATCAACAGCAACAGGGGGGTTATCAGACCAACCCAAAGCAGCTTAGCGGTGGACAGTATCATGTGTTCACCACTAGTTTGTGCAAACGAGATCAAAAGCTTCACAAGAGGGCTGTTAATGTTGTTGAGCCGGCGGTTCCACGCTACTTGCGGTGGTCTGAGCAGCCTATAGTGTGGAGTAGGGAGGATCACCCTCCCCGGGTGGATAACCCGGGCCACTTGGCCTTAGTGGTAGCTACTCAGGTGGGAGGTTATAAGTTCACAAAGGTACTCATGGATGGAGGTAGCAGCATCAACATCCTCTATTATGAGACTTTTCGCCGTATGGGGCTGGTTGATAAGAACCTCAGCCAGTCAAACACTATCTTCCATGGTGTGGTACCTGGTAAGTCGGCTTGTCCAGTCGGCAAGATCGAATTAGAAGTGGCTTTTGGTGATGAGAACAACTACAGGGTGGAGAAATTGACCTTTGAGGTGGTCAAGATAAGAAGTCCATACCATGCTATATTTGGATGGCCGGCTTACGCCAAGTTCATGGCACGGCCGTGTTATGTGTACTTACAGCTCAAGATGCCGGGTCACAATGGGACCATTACGGTTCACGGCAGCCGGAAGGTGGCTCTCGAGTGTGAGGAAGGTGATGCAGCTTATGCAGAGTCTGTTTGTGCAACAGAGGAGTTGAAGTTTTACAAAGACAATGTTGACCCAACAGACATGACCTCTCTAAAGAAGCCGACTACGGAGACTGAGCCAGCGATGAAATTTAAGTCGGCTGATGAAACTAAGCTTGTTGATTTTGTTCCAGGAGATTCATCTCAGCAGTTTAGTATCAGTGCCAATCTGGATCCAAAATAGGAAAGCGCGCTCATCGAGTTCATCCGTGAGAATAGGGACATCTTTGCGTGGAAGCCTTCTGACATGCCAGGTGTACCTAGAGAACTTGCTGAGCATACTCTCAATGTTGATCCAAAATTTAAGCCGGTCAGACAGTTCCTTCGACGGTTTAATGAGGAGAGGCGGAAAGCCATTGGAGAAGAAGTGGCCCGGCTCTTGGCGGCCGGGTTTATTGTTGAAGTTTTTCACCCAGAATGGTTGGCTAACCCGGTGCTCGTACTCAAGAAGAACGGCACCTGGCGGATGTGTGTGGACTACACGGATTTGAACAAGGCGTGTCCGGCTGATCCTTTTGCTCTCCCCCGTATTGATCAAATCATTGATGCTACGGCAGGTTGTGCACGCTTAAGTTTCTTGGATGCTTATTCCGGGTATCATCAGATTAAGATGGCAGTTAAGGACCAGGAGAAGACGGCGTTCATCACTCCCTTTGGAGCCTTCTGCTATGTGTCTATGCCCTTTGGACTCAAGTGTGCACAGGCGACTTACCAGCGTTGTGTACAGAATTGTCTTCATAAACAGATCGGGCGCAATGTTCACGCTTACGTGGACGATATTGTGGTTAAATCCATCAAGGAGGAAACCCTGATAGATGACTTAAGGGAAACCTTCGATAATCTCCGGGTCTACAAGATGATGCTTAACCCGGCCAAGTGTGTTTTTGGTGTTCCTGCAGGCAAACTATTGGGTTTCTTGGTTTCTGACAGAGGCATTGAGGCTAACCCGGAGAAGATCAAGGCCATCACCTCCCTAGCTAAGCCGGCGTGTATAAATGATGTTCAGCGTTTGGCGGGTCGCATCGCTGCTTTAAGCCGGTTTATAAGCCGTTTGGGTGAGAAGGCTATGCCCTTATATCAGTTGATGAAGAAAACTGATAACTTTGTCTGGAATGATGCAGCTAATACCGCTTTTGAGGATTTGAAAAAGCAACTGGCAGAGCCCCCCGTCCTTGCTGCTCCGGTTGATAAGGAGCCCTTGCTACTGTATGTGGCGGCAAACGCACGAGCCGTCAGCGTGGCTATTGTGGTGGAGCGCAAGGAGGCGGGTAAGGAGCATCCGGTTCAGCGGCCGGTTTATTATGTCAGCGAGGTGCTCATTGAGTCCAAGCAGCGATACCCGCATTGGCAGAAGCTCGTATATGGTGTGTTCATGGCGAGCCGGAAGCTCAAGCATTATTTTCAGGGTCATCCCATCACTGTGGTCAGTTCTGCCCCTCTTGGTGATATTATCCAAAACAGAGAGGCTACAGGGAGAATTGCTAAGTGGGCTATAGAACTTGGACCTCATGGCCTCAAATATGTGCCACGCACTGCTGTTAAATCTCAGGCTTTGGTGGATTTCATCAATGATTGGACGGAGTCACAAGTGCCTGAGCAAAAGCCGGATAACACTTATTGGACTATTCACTTTGATGGGTCCAGACAGCTGGAGGGCTCGGGGGCTGGTGTTGTATTGGCTTCCCCTAAGGGTGACAAGTTCCATTATGTGCTGCAGTTGATGTTTCCTTGCACTAACAATGCGGCTGAATACGAGGCTTTGCTCCACGGTCTTCGGGTAGCTAAGGAGATGAGCTTAAGCCGGGTAAGGTGCTTTGGTGACTCAGACTTGGTGGCTCAACAAGTATCAGGCACCTGGGATTCTAAGGATCCTCTCATGGCGGCTTATCGCCGCGAGGTTGATGCCATTGCTGGGCATTTCAGGGATACCAAGTGGAGCACATTGATCGCAGGAAGAACGAGGCGGCTGATGCTTTAAGCCGGCTAGGCTCTCAGCGAAAGCCGGTGCCGCCTAACACTTTCCTGGATGTCCTGTATAACCCCTCGGTTAAGTTGCCTACAGAGGAGGACTTGGCTATCCCTGACCCGGAGGCACGACTGGTGGCGGCTCTTCATGTCATACCAGACTGGACAATGCCATATCTGGCTTATATAACCCGGGGAGAGTTGCCTGAGGATGAAACTTTGGCCAGGCAAATAACCCGGCGGGCTAGGTCAATGATCGTCATCGATGGCGAGTTACATCATCGCAGTGTTTCGGGGGCATTTCAACGTTGTATCTCCCCTGAGGAAGGCCAAGAGATCTTGCGGGAGATCCATGAAGGGGATTGTGGTCATCATGCCGGCTCAAAATCTCTTGTAGCCAAGGCTTTCCGTCATGGTTTTTATTGGCTGACGGCTCACGCGGATGCAGAGGACTTGGTCAGTAAATGTGATGGTTGCCAAAGGTTCTCACGACGGGCTCATGTGCCGGCTCAGGAGTTGAGGATGATCCCAATCACTTGGCCCTTTGCGGTCTGGGGGCTTGATATGGTTGGGCCTTTTAAACGGTCCAAGGATAAGAAGACCCACCTCTTGGTGGCAGTTGACAAATTCACAAAGTGGGTGGAAGCTGAGCCAGTTAGCAAGTGCGATGCAGCCACGGTGGTTCAATTTATGAAAAAGGTGATTTTCCGCTTTGGTTTTCCGCACAGCATTATAACTGACAACGGCACCAATCTCTCCAAAGGCGCCATGGAAGAATTTTGTCAACGAGAGCATATCCGACTTGATGTTTCTTTAGTGGCTCATCCTCAATCCAATGGTCAGGCTGAGAGAGCTAACCAGGAAATTCTGAAGGGTATCAAGCCCCGGCTTTTGGTCCCTTTACAACGGACGCCGGGTTGTTGGGTGGAGGAGTTGCCTTCCGTCTTATGGAGCATCAACACTACTCCTAACAGGTCTACAGGCTTCACGCCTTTCTTCATGGTTTATGGAGCAG
Organism: Triticum aestivum; assembly: GCF_018294505.1. Taxonomy (NCBI): domain Eukaryota; kingdom Viridiplantae; phylum Streptophyta; class Magnoliopsida; order Poales; family Poaceae; genus Triticum; species Triticum aestivum. The sequence continues at coordinate 239,675,995 of NC_057814.1, read as the reverse complement.
AAGCAGTCCTCCCCAGTGACATCCATCACGATTCACCTCGCGTGGCGGCTTATGTTGAGACAGATAATGAACAGGCGCGTCAAGATGCTCTGGATTTGTTGGACGAACAGCGTGATGTGGCAGCAGCCCGTTCAGCGAGTTACCAACAAGACCTGCGCCGTTATCATAGCCGCCGGGTCAAATCCCGGGTCTTCCAGGAAGGCGACCTTGTGCTCCGGCTCATCCAGGATCAAACAGATGCACACAAGCTATCCCCACCTTGGGAAGGGCCCTTTGTGGTCAGCAAGAACTTGCACAACGGGTCATATTACCTCATTGATATTCGGGAGCATAAAGATTCGCGTAAATCTGAGGAGGAGACCCGTCGGCCGTGGAACATAGCTCAGCTTCGGCCTTACTACACTTGAGCTACCGGCTCTCGTGGTGTACATATTTATCTCAGACATGTATATATTATGATAAGCAATAAAGCAGGACCTCTGTCCTTTTTTTCCTCCAAATAGGCGTGTGTTGTTTTTTACATGCTGACTTAAAGGAGGATCCGGCTTATGATCGTATTCGAGTCTAGCCGTAATCAGTAAGGTCACTTGGGGGCTTCCTGTTCAAACATGGGTCGTATTCGAACCAAAGAGAACATAGCTGTCGATACCCACTTGATTGGCAAAGTGCCGAGCTCATTGGGAAGTTGCCTTTGGTCATATTTGAATCACAGTTTAACCCCTTTGAGAACCGACGTGGATCGTATTCGAATCAGCGTCGTTAAACAATTTTATGAATCATTTCGGGGCTTCCTGTTCAAACATGGGTCGTATTCGAACCAAAGAGAACATAGCTGTCGGTACCCTTTTGATTGGCATCGCCACACCCACTGGGGGCTATATGATCGTATCCGAATCTTAGCTTAACCCCTTGGGGCCGGGTCTTTGGTCGTATTCGAACCGGAAGCCCCTAAGTTCTTCTGCTTTTTCACAAGTTTATTCTGAGGTATGCATGGCCGGGTCTCACTTGCCGGCTTAACTTTGGTTTACAGTGTTAGTTGCATGTCATGGGTGTCATTAAAGCAAGTAAATTAGAGTTAAGGTGTCAACCTTACTGCCCGGGTTAGTTAAACCGAAAGATGCATACAGGCTGTTCAGTGTGTTATTTTGGCTATGTTCATAGTATAATTAAGGACCAGTCTTTTTTGATTCATATTCCGGGTTATTTATATCAAACACCTGATTCTCAGGGCGGTAAGCCGCCTCGAGACTTGTGATTTGCCTTTTCTATGCAGATACTTAAAGGGCATCTTTTGAGGTTGAGAAAAACAAAGGGATGATTATGACCCGGAGAAACATTAAAGAGACAAATTCAAAGGGCTTTTGCATTCAAAACGTGCATGATGACACGGCAGAGATAAATTGTTGCACTTACTCTATTACAATCATTCTTCAAGTTTAAAAGATGGAACAATGTTTGATAAGCCGCCAGCTAACTTATGATGCCCGCTGAGTTGAAGTCCCCGGCTCATTCCTGTCTTCTCCTCCGGCTGGTCCCAAGACCTCGAAGGTCGATGATTTCCAGTTGATGCCGCTGAGAGCTTCGAACTGGGCTTCTTCGTCAATTAACCCGGCCGGGTCAATCTCCGGGGCGAAGGTGTGCTGACGAGCCGGAGGGATCAGATTGAGGGCTTCATAGCGAGGGGTTGGAATCCTCTGATTCTCCGCATCATAACCCGGCTGGTACTTGGTTAAGTCGGTGTCGTTCCCGATATGGGTGGCCACCGGGCGTACAGCCTTCACACATGCTGCAAAGTCCTTCTGGTCGAAGGCTGAGCCGTCTTCCTTCAGGCTTGGGTAACCTAGGGCGATGTCTGCCGGGTCTAGCTCCGGCAGGAATGCTTTGGCCCGGCTCAGCGCGGCAATTGCTCCGGCTCTCGCGGAGGCCCGTCGTAGCTCCTGGATCCGCTGCGGCAGAACAGCGAGCCGGCGCAGGACTTCGGCCAGATGAGTTGGCACCTCGTTGCATAGGGCCACCACAGCTAAGGCACGCTGTGACCCGGTGTAGAGTTGTTCCACCAGGGTGTACACGGCCTTTAACTTGGTGACCACGCTCTGGTTGAGGTTGGCACTCCTGGGACCTGTTTAACAAGATCAGATAAGCCGATGACAAGGATGAATCATGACATATACAGACTTGATGAAAGCCGGTGAGGCGACTTACCGAAGATAGCAGCCCCCATTTGGGAAACCTGGCGCTTTAGGCCGGAGAGCTCAGCGGTCTTCTCAGTGAGGGCCTTCTCCGCCTGTTCTGCCCGGGTTACCAGTGCGGCCTTCTCTTCGACCCAGGCTTTCCTCTCAGCATCAAACTCGGTCTTCAACTTTTCTTGAGTGGCAATGCTGGATACAAACTTGGCGTTTGCCTTCCGGGTCTCCATCTCCTGCATCTTTAGCCGGCTCTTGAGATCCGCAAGGTCCGCCTCTAGTTTCTTGCCAACAGCCTGCATGTATTTCCGGGTTAATTAACAGTTGTTATATAAGTCCCAAGCGCTTTCCAAGCAAAGGCACTTGGCACTTGGGGGCTAATGCATATTGAACGTCTCTATCTACGTACTGCCGGCTCAGTTGAGTAAGCCGGAACCTAAGTCTACAACATATTCAAGTATAAGTCATCGACTTGGGGGCTAGCATGGCAAAGGTAACTATGCAGTAAAGTAAGAAGACGGCAGAAGGGTACCTCGGATTTTTGTTGGATCTAGTTGACCATGGCAACCTCGGCGTCCCGGCTCTTGTGGACTTGGCTGATGTAGCCAGAGACGAGCTCTCCAATGCTCAAGTCGGTGTAGCCGGAGAGGTCCAGGTTCACCCGGTGGGGCTGCAGTAACTCCCCCTTCGCGGAGCATTTGGCCAACGCGGTCGGTCTCCCCGGCTCAACGAATTCCGTCCGGGTGATTACCACGTCCGGGTCGTCTGCTGGTGGGGCTGAACCGGAGGCCTCCGGGTTAACCGGAGCTTCGGTCATTGTCTTGGTAGTCGGGGCAGGGGCCTCAGGCGCCGTGTCCATTGGAATGGTGGCTTCGGGGGTGGAGGTAGCTGGCGGCTCTTGAGCCGTCGCCTCCGGGTCAGGCAAGTCTGGCACTCCGGCTGATCTGGTTTTCTTTGCTCTTTTGGTGAGCTTTGCCTGGGCACTGAAAAGATAGAAGTGTTAGGCACACAAAGAGTAAGTACAAACAGATAATGTAAGGAGATTGTTATTACCCGGGTGCAGTCTTGAAGGCCGGCAGACTTGACTGCATGGAGTCACCCGAAGAGGGGGAGGTCTCCTGATAATTGGAGTCAGAAGAGTTGAGTGGCTGACGGATAACACCCGCCAATGGATGAAAAGGGTACAGGTGAGAAAAAACCTCAGTGCGACGCTTCCTTGTTGCGTCGGGTAACCCGGCGGAGTGGTCGGTGTCCTTACGGGCCCGGGTGTGACGCCGGCTTTCGTGAACCTGCTGCTTCAAAAGAAATTGAGCGTCTTGATGAGCTAATGGATGGGAAAAGCTTACTTTCCGGGTTACTCTTCGGACTTTCAGCTGTGGCAAAGGCTCCGAGTCGGAGGAAGGTGACATTACCTCTTCAACCACCGGGTTACTGGCGCCGGTGTCATCCTGTCAATGAGCAAATGTTGATAAGTCGGACAGCGACAAACAACAAATATGGCAAGAATTTAAAGTTTTAAGGATTACCTCTGACTCGGAGCTGTCACTTAATTGCAGTAGCTCCGAAGCAGTGGGTCTGCTTCCCTTTTTGCGAGGGGCGGCTTTCTTGGCGGCTTTCTTCGCCTTCCTGGCCTTCTTGGCCGCTTCATGGTCATATTTGACCCGCCAGAACTTATCATCAGCCTGAAAGGTACAATGATTGATTCTTAAAACGGTTCAGTTGAAGGTTATATGCAGACGAAGATAAAAGTTAAAGTCAGCGGCTTACCGCTGGGGCTGGATTGGTCTTGCAGAAGGGGGCTAGCCCGGTTCTTCCGCAGTCTGCCAGGCTCTCGTTTAGAAGAGCCTTGGTCTCTTCCTCTGCAACGTCTTCTCGAAGATCATTGCGACTGTGCCTCTGCGGGTCATCCTTTCGCCCGGTGTACTCACACATTAAGCCGGGGCGGCAGCTCAATGGGATCACCCGCCATGAGATCCAGACCTGGACCAGATCAATTCCGTTCAAACTGTTGCCTAGCAGGGCCTTGATCTTATTGATAGTTGGAAGCAGAGGTTGGCGTTCCGCTGCAGTCAGTTTGTCCGACAGCGGATGAGTCGGCTCTAGACGGGTTGGGCGAAGGCCGGGCAGCGGGTTCTCGTCAGCCGGGGATGTATCTTGGCAGTAGAACCAAGTCATATTCCAGTCCTTGGGGTGGCTTGGCGGCTCTGCGTAAGGGAACAGACAGTCCCTACGCCGCTGGATGGAGATGCCGCCTAACTCTAGACTTGGCCCGTTGGCACACTCATTTTGGCGGTTTAAGTAGAACAGCTCTCTGAAAAGCAGTAAACTGGGCTCTTCTCCAAGGTACACTTCGCAAAAGACTTGGAAGTTGCAGATGTTGGATACGGAGTTGGGTCCTATATCCTGAGGCCGTAAGTCAAAGAAGTTGAGCACGTCCCTGAAAAACTTTGAGCCGGGCGGTGCGAAGCCCCGGCTCATATGGTCTGCGAAGATCACTACCTCCCCGTCCCTTGGCTGTGGTCTCTCTTCCGACGGGTCAGGGGCACGGTAGGACATGCTTTCCTTCTTAGGCAAATTTCCGGACTTAACGAAATTGGCCAGGGTCTCGTCGGTGACGTTGGACTTCATCCAGTTGCAAGTGATGGGAGCCTTGGGAGGCATGGTGAAGGTTGGTGGTCTATGATAAAGAAAAAAGTGTCCGGGTTAATTATAAGCCGGAGATCTATCGTTCAAACTAAGATGGCGGCTTATGAAGGGGACTAATGATATATATTCAGATACGGTGGGTTAGTTAAGCCGGAGGATTCTACAGAGCATGGTTCTCTTTAAACCGGAAAGTTCTACGGCGTGTGTTTTCTACCGGACATGTAAGCCGCCAAGATTCAATGGTTGCAATTTTTACTAAGTGTGGTAAAACAGGTTTCGCATACTACCGTAACTTTTTTGGATCAAAATGGTCGGAGCAAAGAAAATTTTCTAGACCTAAAATGTGGACGCAGGGGAGTTCTTGAGCTCGAAGGGGATCTTATGCAGTGGAAAGAAGTGCGTTTTTCAGGTGAAATGAGTAATAAACAACTATTGCAGTAAGTCTACACATATCCAAGATCAAACAAGGGTGGCAACTAAAAAAACTACTGAAGCCTGCGAACCATGGAGAAGAACATGGATGAACTGTTTGAACTCTACCACAGATCTGTTCTAGCAAGGCAGAGGAGACTCACCGGAGTTGGGGAAGAGCGGAAGTCACCGCCGTTATCTGGTCCGAGTCAGGGTGATGCAGCGGCCGGGTTGATGAAGATCAAGGGCGCGACGGCGGCGGCAGTGGCAGAGCTCGGGCAGAGGAGCGATGGCGCGAGGAGGAAGAAGAGAGCGTGAGAAGAGCCTGTTGGGCTGGCCTATTTATAAGGCGAGGTCATAAGTGGGCGCGAGATTCAAGGAGACCACGGCGTGGTTATCTCCCCCCCCCCCCACGACGCCTCGATTTTCGGAATGGCAGTAAAAGCAAAGATCCGTTGCAGATCTGGCGGAGTAAAAAACGGACTTAATGGAGAATGACGTCACGGCGGATTATCCGGAGTCCAGAGGATGACGTCACTCCGGGTTATGGCCTTCACATGAATGATAAGCCGGAGATTTTTTCTGTCAGAAGAGTTGAAGATTGACATGAGCCGGCTCAAATCAATCTGGGGCCTAATGTTGAGGATATAGACCTTAGAGTCACCCGCCGGGAGGGGCCGGGTTACTCGTACGGTTGTTGCCAGAAGCCCGGAGCCAAGTTTCAAGACGATGGGCCAGAGATGGGCTGAGACCCGGATATGGCTTAAGGCCCGTAGTTATAATCATTATTATAGTAGAACTTGTAGCGTAAGGCAAGTATAGTTTAGAGTCCGAGCCGGATACTCTTATAAGCTGGCCGGGACTCTAAGGGCTGCTGGGCGTCAGCCTCCCTATATAAAGGGACGACTCGGCAGCGGTTTAGGGAGAACAATCTCATCGAGAGCCGGGCATAGCAGTTTAGCTCCCTGGTGATCGTAACCTTAATCAATACCACCTCAAACTGCACGTAGGCTTTTACCTTCACTGTAAGGGGCCGAACCAGTATAAACCCTCGTGTTCCTTGTCCCGCATTAACCCCTCCAAGCTTCCTAGCTGCGATGGCTCCACGACTAAGTCCTAGCTCGAGGACATCTGCCGTGACAATCCCACGACACCACTGCTTGACCCTTTTTGCATATGTGGAAGTGAGTTGTCCATTAATATCAGTCAAGTCAAGACACTCAGAAAGATTGTTATGATAAAGAAATTAGCGACAAAAAACAACAAGATCTTTGTCTGCACAATTAAGAAGACATCAGTTCACTACGAAATGGTACTAACTGTTATACCTTGTCTTTTTAATTCCTTTGCGCCATTTCAAATCTGGAGAAGATATTTATGCCTATCCTTGTTTCAGGCCTTTCAAAAGAAGTTCACTGATGATTACCTCTCAAACCACATGTATGGTCAGAAGACGAGGAAGGTTTTCATACAACACCCACGGTTCAATATTGAAGTGTTCCTGAAGAGGACAATGGATGGACGGTCAATCATCCACAAACACTGGCCTAAAGTTGCAAAGACCTTCAACATCAATGAAGGCTCAATATTCACCTTCCGCTTCAGCAGTTTTCTAGATGAGTTTCATCTGTCTATGTTTCGTCTATGATGCTAATTTCGAAAGGTTGTAGATGTTGCATGTGAAACTTAGTGCTGGTGCAGTTGTGTAATGGGGTAGCTGAGTGCTGAAGCTATATGATATTGTACTCTAATGTATTTCTATTATGAAATCCTGCTTCCTTAATATGGAAATGAAATATATTGTGTGCTTAATATGAAATGTCAATTAGATTAATAAATGGATTATTAATAATAGTGCAATTAGCCTGCTAATTGGGGTTTTCTATTGCAAATGGTTATTGAGAAAACACCGTGGGTGATGACCTCAGGCAACGCACACAGTTTCTAGGAATAAACTGTGTTGGATCAATGAACAATCACACACGACATCCTCTTGAAAACTGTTTGCGTTAGGCCACCTTGCGCAAACGTTTACCACATAAAAAGTGTGTGTGTGTGTGTGTGTGATGGATAACCTTTGCCACACAGTTTCTTCTACGCACCGTATGTGATGCATTCAATAACGCAAATGATAAAATTTTTAATATCGTGTGCAATGGCAACGCTATCACAAACGATTTAATGGGGAAAATTGTGTGTGATGTACCTGCCAACGGAAACGTTTTCCTTGGAGTGACTGTGTGGGATGTATATACGAACGGAAACTTACTTCTTGGATTAACTGTGTGGGATGTACATACTAACATAAACATATTCCTTGGATTGACTGTGTGGAATGTACATACAAACGGAAATGTTTAGCGGGGACTGACTGTGTGGGATGTATTACGACCGGAAACAATTTTGCCCGTATAATTGTATTTTTAGCACTACTGTACGTATAACCGTATTTGATCGCTCACCGGTCGCACACGACCTCATTTTCCCGAGCGTGTGTGCTAGGAGGGCATATCCCCGACGGTTTCTGGGTCGTGTGGGATGGACCCCCCATCACAGTCACTCACTAGGCGACGGTTTAGAACATCGTCGCGGAAAGGGGTTAAAAACCGTCTGTATAGCACCTCGCTGTACCAGTGCCCCTTACTTGGGTTTAAGCGTCAGTCACTCTAGCCACCCACTCTAAGCGAATCATGAACGTATTGCAACCCTACAGCGGGAATCCTTCACATGTGCGCAACACGGAAGGCGCCATAGGACAACACCAAAATAAAACATACAACTCAAACCAATCTAGATCATCAATCAACCCCAAAAGACAAAAGAAACTACTCAAAACATCATAGGATGGCAACACATCGTTGGATCATAATATGTGGCATAAAGCACCATGTTCAAGTAGGGGATTACAGCGGGGTGCGGGAGAGTGGACCGCTGAAAAGACATGAGGAAAGTGATGAAGATGGTGATGTTGATGAAGACGATCACCGCGGCGATGGTTCCCCCGGTGGCACTCCGGTGCCACCGAGTGAGAGGGGGAGAGGGTCTCCCCCTTGTGCTTCCTCCTCCATGGCCTCCCCCCTAGATGGGGAGAGGTTCTCCCTCTGGTCCTTGGCTTCCATGGGATGATGGCCCCCTCTGGATTCCTCCCCCATGGCCTCCGGTGATGATGGCCCCCTCCGGCAGGGTGGTGGAGAGGGCCTAGATTGATTGTTCGTGGCTACAGAGGCTTGCGGCGGCGGAACTTCTAATCCAGGTTTCTTTTCGGGGTATTTGGTATTTATAGGAATTTTTGGCGTCATTCTCACATCAAGGGGGTCCACGAGGCAGCGACAAGACAGGAGCACCCTCCCGGGGGGGTAGGGCGCGCCCCCCTACCTTGCCGTCGCATCGGGACTCTTTTGGCCCAACTCTTGTGCTTCGGGGGTCTCTTTTGGTCCAAAAAATCACCGTAAATTTTTAGCCCATTCTGAGAACTTTTATTTCTGCACAAAAAACGACACCACGGTAGTTCTGCTGAAAACAGCGTCAGTCCGGGTTAGTTCTAATAAAATCATACCAAAATCATATAAATTTTTTTGTAAACATGGCATGAATGCTTCATAAATTATAGATACATTGGATACGTATCACTACCCACCACATCCATTGCCAAATAAACCCACATGGTCCCTTCTAGATTTTTTGAAATTGTTAGATGAGCCTAAGGCCCACCCTCTATTTCAACAAAAGAGGTTCATGTAGTCTTCCATTGGCTCATCATCACATAGTACACAGTTTGTTGGACTCAATGTGGAAATTATTTCTGGTCAACATGTCCCTGGTATTCAACCTATCCTGCAAAAGCAGCCAAAAAAAGAATTTTTGTGTTAGTAGACAAGTAAATTTCCAGATCCATTGGAAAGGTTTTGCAACATCAGAAAGATTTCCTATCAATTCCAGAAATATTCTTTTGTTGGAATAGCTGCCATTACCAGACCAGTATAACTGCCATCTGTCTTTGCTATTGGTATTGATAGTCTCATTGATCAGATTTTACAGGATCGTGCTTTGCTCAACATCAATGGAGGACATGGGGAGGTGGATCATATCATAAAAGTCTATGATCATGTTATGATGGGCAGTTGCCATTGTGATATCTTTGCCTTCGGCATATGAGAAGAACTGGGGAAATGTGTGCATAAGTATTTGACCATTCCATTTGTCATATCATAGTTTAATAGTACTCCCAGCCATAGCATTGCATACATTAGGCAGTATATTGTCTGTTCGAAACATAGCGAGAAAATAAATGAACATCATGCCATTTAATAAACTCACGGTTCAGTATATTGAGACATGGATAGATGCAGTATCCATGCATGAGAAGCTTTTTCAGTAGAAAGTGTGGCCACACCGCAAGAAGTCAGAAATTTTGATCATACAATGAACCAATGGTTCATTACATTCAAACACAGATAGTTGCAACATCCATGCATGTGAAGTCTATTCACTACAAAAGTGTGGCCAGACTGCAAAAAGTCTAAAGTTTTGGTTCTCACAATAATATAGGGTAGCTATCTATTGAATTAGGCCAGCAAAAAGACCTATAATTGAAGCTTTAGTGATAGCCGACAAGTATATGGGATCGCGACATTTTTCAAGGGTAGGGTATTCAACCCAAATTTATTGATTGGACATAAGGGGAGCCAAAAAATATTTGCAAGTATTAGCAATTGAGTTGTCAATTCAACCACACCTGGAGAACTAAATATCTACAGCAGTGTGATCAGTAGCATAGTAGTATGATAGTTTGAATGTAGGGGCAAAGTAGCAATAGTAAGAATAATAGTAACAACAGCAATTTTGTAGTGATTGTAACAGCAGCAGTAACAGTTGTAGTAACTTAGCAAAGATCAATATGTGAAAAAGCGCAGGCATTGGATCAGTGATGGATAATTGTATTAGATGACATTCATCATGTAACAGTCATAGCCTAGAATGACACAGAACTAGCTCCAATTCATCAATGTAATGTAGGCATGTATTCCATATATAGTCATACTTGCTTATAATAAGAACTTGCATGACATCTTTTGTCCTACCCTCCGTGGCAGCGGGGTTCAAGTCTGAAATCATGGCACTCGGGCCCTAGTGACAAGCATTAAGCATCGCAAAGTCATAACAACATCAATCTCAGAACATAGTGGATACTAGGGATCATGCCCTAACAAATTGAATCAATTACATGATAATATCATCCAATCCCATCACTGTCCAGCAAGCCTATGAAGAAATTACTAACTCCCGATGGTGAGCATCATGAAATTGGCATTGAAAAAGGGTTGGTGATGATGATGGCTGCGATCCCCCTCTCCGGAGCCCCGAACGAACCTCGATCTGGCCTCCCAATGAAGAACAAGAGGTGGCGGCGGCTCCGTATCATAAAACACGATGAAACTTCTTCTCTTTTTTTTCTCGGGGAAACTAAATTTATAGTCTTGGAATTAGGTTCAGCGGAGCCTTGTGGGCCGCACAAGGTACTTGGGCGTGCCCAGGGGGTGGATGTACCCAAGTGCTCTCTGGGCAGCTAGTGGGTCCCCTCTGGTGGGTTTTCGCTCCAGTATTTTTTATTTAGTCCATACAAAATCTCCAAAAAGTTTCGTCCAATTCCAAGAACTTTTATTTCTGCACAAAAGCAACACCATGGTAGTTCTGCTGAAAACCATGTCAGTCTGGGTTAGTTTCATTCAAATAATGCAAGTTAGAGTCTGAAACAATAGCAAAAGTGTTTGGAAAAGTAGATACGATGGAGATGTGTCAACTCCCCCAAGCTTAACTCCTTGCTTTTCCTCAGGCAATTCAGTTGACGAACTGAAAGTGATAAAGAGAAACTTTTACGAACTCGTTTGTTCTTGTATCCGTATATAAGCTTAAATAGTACACAAGTTTTCAGCAAAGATCGTGAACTAACCATGCAAATGATAACTCTTAGAAATTATATTCACTCATATAAATGACATTATCAACTAGCGAGCAATAATAATATATCTCAAATGCTAACACTTTGTTAGAACAATCCTGATATAATATGATAACCTGGTATCTTGCTAGCCCTTTATGAGACTACAAAACATAAATGTTGAGCACCTCCAAAGTTCAAGCAGCGACTAAACATTGTAATTCAGGGTAGAAGAGATCCAGTCATGATGCACACAAAATTAACTATACTCAATGCATAAGAATGATAATAGTGCTCTTAGGATTGGTGCTTTATTTCAGAAGTTGATGGCTCAACAATAAAAGTAAATAACATAAAAGTAAATAAATAGGCCTTTCGCAGAGGGAACCAGAGATTTGCAGAGGTGCCACAGCTTGAAGCTTAAATCAGAGATAATATAATTTTTAGAGGCATGCCTTTCCTGTCAACGTCATGACCGAGAGTTTTCAATATCTTCCATGCTAAACACATTAGCGGCGGTTCCCAAGCGAAAAGGTAAAGTTTACTCCCCTCCACCTTACAAACATAAGCCATGGCTACCCGAATCCACGGGTGCCCTCCATACCAACAAAATTCCGGGGGAGTTTTTTCACTATTATTTTCATTTTGATCATAGGATTGGATATCCTGAATGCTAGCCCCTCTCGTGCAATGACAAGTTAATAAACACTCATCGTGAGAATAACCTGCTTATCATGGAAGATATTGACCACCCCCTATCGCTCCATGAGCGGTACAGACACAGAAAACATATGTTCATTTGAATGATTAGAGGTGGCACATGCAAATTTGCTTGGAATGGCGGAGTAATACCGCCTATAAGTAGATATAGTGGACTCATCTGGAACAACTTTGGTTTAAGGATTTGGATGCACAAGCAGTATTCCCGCTTAGTACAGGCGAAGGTTAGCAAATAGATTCAGAAGCGACCAACTAGAGAGCGAAAACGATCAAAAACATGCATTGAGAATAATTAACATTGAATACTAGCATGGGTAGGATATAAACCACCCTGAACATAAATATCGTGGAGGCTATGTTGGTTTTGAATCAATGACATGCGTGAACATGTGGCAAGTCAAGCCACTTGAAACATTCATAGGAGGATACCATATTAACATACTACATCATAACCATTTTAATGCATGTTGAAATCCAAGATAAATCATTATCCACTCCTAGCTACTTAAGCAGGTCATGAGTAACTATAATATCTAATTGTCATCACAAACATGTTTACTCATAATATGTTGAATCATGGATAATGATTTAATCATATTTACAAAAACAAAAATAAGTAGAGTTCATACCAACTTTTCCTGGACATAGTCACTTCATCAAATATCGTCACTATTGCCTTTTACTTGCACGACCGAATGATATGAAACATAACAATAGTGCAAGAGTGCCATGGACTAGGCTGACATCTGCAAACGTTTTATTGAAGGGAGAAGACAAGGTAATATGGGCTCTTCGCTAATTCAACAATGATGCATATGAGAGCCACTCAAATATTTCATCGTGGTCTCTCCCTACGATGACTCAAAGAAAAGAATTTCAGAGAAACACACTGAGATATTTTTGGAGTTTTTAGTTTTTTCTGAAGAGAGCAAAATAACAACGGAGAAAAACAAAAACGAGAAAAACTATTAACACTGGAAAGCTCCCAGCAAGCAAAAGAATAAATGAGAAATCTTTTAGGGTTTTCTTTCCGTACTACAACTAATTAAAAAAGAAAGAAAGACCGAAAAGAAGCGAGAAATATTTTTGGATTTTCAAAGTTTTTCAAATACACAAGAAGAATGCAAAATAAAAACTAGCATGGATTGTCCAATGAAAGAGGATGAACACCGACAACTGAAATGAATTTGTGAACATGAATGTAATGTCGGTGAGAAATATGTACTCCCCCAAGCTTAGGCTTTTGCCTAGCTTGGTAATCACCATCGCTGATCAGGATGATATTCATAATGGTAGCTCGTGGAGGCATGCTGGGCTACCTCCTCAGTGAGACGGGCAGCCTCCACTGCCGCGCTATATTCTCGCACCTCGTTCTCATGGAGAAAGTATCTTTGTTTGCTCTGCACCTATCATGAATTCCTCACACAGCCATCCATACGATTTTGCATCAATGATTTAACCTGAACTTGCCCTTGGTTCAACATAAGCTTGTCGTACAAAGCTCTCGCTCGATGATCCCTCCAAGGACCGCCTCCTCGAAGAACTCCTAAAGAAGTTCATTTTCCTACGACCAAATTTCTGAAATTTCGGACCACAAAATGATGTCAATAAAACTTCACAAGATTGATAGCAATCACTCATACGGATGTCTAGAGGCTATATCAAGCATTCAAACTACTTGGAACTCAAAGAATTCAACATGAAAGCTCATTTTCAGTAGCACCAAGAGCAATTAATTAAGCAAAATATAGTCCACTAAAACAAAAACTAATTGGAGCAATGGAGGAGTCACATACCAAGGAGCAATCCCCCAAAACAGTTTCGGGAACGGAGCTCCGAGCAAGGAGATAGAAAATCTCGGGTTTGGGAGCAAGAACACGAGGGAGAGAGCAACTGGGACTTTTTTCTGGAGGTAGGAGATGAAGTGGGCTGCAGGTATAAGTGAGTGGGTCCCCGTGGGACCCATAAGGTACCTTGGCGCGCCCTAGGGGGTGGCCGCGCCCTGGTGCCTTGTGAGCACAAGGGGCACCCCCTGGGTAGTGTTCAGTGCCCAAAATTCTTATATATTTAAGAAAAAATCATGTTAAAATTTTACGACATCCTGAACACTTCTATTTTTGTGTCATTTTTTATTGCACAGATAATTCATAAAACAGGATAATCATGCATTTTACTTTATTAAACTAAGAATAACAGAAAGCAAACAGTAGGTACAATAGGTTGTGCTTACTAGATTCATCGACCACATGCCCCTAAAAAGAATCCATTAATAAGGTTGATCAAGTCTTATTAGCAAACCATTTTTGAATGACTGAAACCGGAGAATCTTCGTATAACACTAGGTTACCTCAATGGGGATATGCATCTCCCCAACAATAAGAGTTTCATATTTCTTTTTGACGAAATGAAGAGGGAATTGAAAACCTCCAATAATGATTGTCAAAGCCTTTTCAATACCATATGCTCATTACCATTGACATGAAAAGTGGCCTTACTTTTGTTGCTAACAATAACAGCCCCCGCAGTATTAAAAAAGGGTCTACCAAGGATAATCGACATGTTGTCGTCCCCGGTCATATCAAGTATAACAAAGTCTGTTAGGACAGTAACGTTTGCAACTACAACAGGCACATCCTCACAAATAACGATGGATATAGTAGTTGATTTATCAGCCATTTGCAAAGAGATTTTAGTAGGTGTCAACTTATTCAAATCAAGTCTTCTATATAAAGAGAAAGGCATAACACTAACACGAGCTCCTAAATCACATAGAGCAGTTTTGACATGATTTCTTTTAATGGAGCATGGTATATTAGGTGTTCCAGGATTACCTAACTTCTTAGGTACTCCACCCTTAAAAGAATAATTTGCAAGCATGGCGAAAATTTCAGCATCAGGTATCTTTCTTTTATTAGTGACAATATCCTTCATGTATTTAGCATACAAAGGCATCTTCAAAATATCAGTCAAATGGGTACGCAAAAAGACAGGTCTAAGCATTTCAACAAAGCATTCAAATTCTTCCTCATTCTTATTTTTAGCTGGTTTAGTAGGAAAAGGCATGGTTTGCTGAACCCATGGTTCTCTTTCTTTACCATGTTTTCTAGCAATGAAATCTCTTTTATCTTATCTTTTATTCTTAGGAGGTGGGTTGTAACATCCCAAAATTCTAAGTTTTGGAATGTTATATTAAATAAATGGTTTTAATTGTTTGTTTGATTGTGGTGTGGTTGCTTGCGTGAAGTTGAGTGAAATTTGAAACTTTTTGAAAGTTGAATGAGAGGGAATGAAATGACTTTCCCAAACTTTCACCTTGCATTTATGATCTCCACGAATTCAAATTCATTTCATCACAAAACCCTGGAGTGAAGATGATATGACTTCTTCCATTTAAATAAATGAAAAGGGTTTTGAAAAGATTTGAATTCCATTTGGAACTATTTCAAATTCGGAAACTTTATGCAACTCAATGAGTTTTATGAGAGAAGATAAAATGACTTCTTCAAATGCTAAGAAGAGAGTTGGAAGTTTCAAAGAAATCAAATTGGAAGTCCCTTTGAAGTTCTTTTGAAACCATATTTCAATTTGGAATTATTTGGTTTTTATTCAAATTATTTTTCTCCAAAACTAAAATATATGGAAAATAGGGTAAAATGATTCCCTACAGTAGAAAAATGGAGAAAAATGAGTTTGAAATCATTTTTGGCATTTCAAAATATTTTTATTTGGTTTTAAATAAACCAGTAGCACTGTTTCTTTATTTAATATTTTGTGGAATTTATTTGCCGCTGAAATTATGTTCATGTTTTAGAAAATCTTTTTCTAAAAAATTTGATATATAATATGCTTATATTGTATTTTTATTTCATTTGGGTTTTATTTTCTTTTGTTGTGTCTATGTTTTTTTAAGAAAAAAAAAAAGAAAACTGCCGAACTGGGCCGGCCCCGCCCATCGGGTCAGGCCGGCCACAACCTAGCCAGCCGCACGCGCCCGTCCCCGAGCTCCAGCCGGAGTCCGCCGCCGGCACGCCTCGCGCCGCCGTGCCGCCTTCTGACGCCTCCGCGCCGCCTTGCCCCCTCCTCCACGCCACCTGTCGCCCCCTCCTTAAATAGCCCTGACCCCGGCCTCGTTTTGTCTCAAACCGCAGTGCCCGAAACCCCTCGCAGCTCCCGTTCGCACTCACCGGAGTTTCCTCCTCCAACGAGATCCGCCGCCACCGTTCTGCTCCGATCCGCCGCGCCGACCGGCGTCGACGCCAACATCGAACGCGCTGCTCCGCGCTACACCTCCCCCTGCCTCTGCCTGAATCGTCGACCACTGGAGCCGCCGCTCCGTTCATCACCCTATGCCGCCACCGTCGTCTTCTCCGGTGACATCGACGACCACCGCCGCGGTACGCCACCGGACCCCCTCGTCCGTTAAATCCAGGATCCACGGTTAGGATTAGACCGCGTTTTTTTCGAACCGGTAAGTGTTAATTAGTGAATGTTCATTGTTTTAGCCTCGGTAGCGAACGTTTTCATCTAATAGGTTTCTGTAGTAGACGTCCGTCCGATAGTTTCTGTCTCGTAGTCAGGGACCCATATTCAAATAGTTTTTCTTACAGTTTAGCCCCTGCTTTTCAATCTATCACAACTTTTTACTCGTTTGTCCAAATTCGATGAAACCAACGCCAAATTCCTCATCATGATCCTCTCTATCCAGACAACCAACTTAATTGTATTTTTTGATAGTTTAAAATTTGATTTCAAACAGATTTGAATTTGAACTTCTTTTGATCATAACTTAAGTTTTATAACCCCGATTTAATTGATTCTTTTTGCAAATCAAACCTCTTGACATGTACTTTCTGTTAAGATCGGAATCACACAATTTTTCTGCTGTTAAAAATATGTTTCTGTCCACAAGATTTATTTGATGGTTTTTGAAGTTTTCTGAAGTGTTTTCTTCGTTCTTTTGGATCTTTGAGTGATTGCTTATGTGTGGTTATAATTGCTTGCTCACGATAGATTGAACAGAGTGTGATGAGTAGAACTATCAGTAATTATGAGTGCAAAGAACATTCATCAACGGTACAAGGCAAGTTCACACTTTGATCATACTTTTCTATACCCAGTTTTTACTATGCATTAGTTCACGCTTACAAAATTTGCATGAGTAGGATTGGGAATTGGGGCATTGCTATGTAGTTCATGAGGTAGGAACCTATGATCCTTGAAACACCTCGAGATTATTCGTTATGTCATATATTGCTTAGCCATGCTCGTGGACGGGGATTGGTATGTGAGATTCATGCAAGTTGTGAGAGATAAAATAATTAAGGGTAACTTAAGGTGGCAACATTAACACACATCTAGATGGAATGGTTGGGGCACCCTGGGGAAACCAGTGGCTTGCCCGGGCACCTGGGGAATCCAGTGTTGTCCTAGGAGATCCCGAGGTACCCGTGTGATCATCCTATGGAATGTCACCCAGACTCAAAGGGATCATAAGATTATTCATGCTAGAAACTTCCATGTGCAGCCACAAGCCATTATGGGCTCTGGCATAGTTGAGTAAGTTGTGGGAAACCTTTCCATGATGGGCTAGCAGATGTATGGGATTGTAGGTGTACCGGCCTATCTATCGGTTAAGGGGACCTCTTCAGAAAGACTGTGTCTTGATCATCCGGTTCTCAAACATCAGGCAGTGCGAGAAATTCAACGGAGGAGATCGAGTCTTGTGGGGAAAAGTGCGCAAACCTCTGCAGAGTGTACAAACTAATCATGGTTAGCCGTGTCCTCGATTATGGACAATTTGAGTATCTGGTATTTGAATTATTGGTTGATCTCATCACTCTATTTAATTAATGTATTGGGTTATTAATAATTTGGGAATTTTGTGATTGAGTTGGGGGAACCTTCTCAATAATGGCATAAACTTGGTAGTAAAATAAAAACTTATTCCTTTGTTGTAGGGAAAAATTAGCTTTATGCAAAATTAAACTTAGAGCTTCCACCAGCCAAATATGCATATAGAGATAGATATTCTCATTATTATTCTATGGTGTGAAATTGCCAGTACATTCAATGTACTGACCTACATGGCTGCAACGTCTCATGTTGTAGGAATCTTACGACGAGTAAGTGATACGTTAGGGTTACGATGTCTACACTCAACTTTGTCGTTGGTGTTGTTGGGAACTCTACAACTTTGTTGTTACTTCCGCTATATGGATTGAGGTAATAGTATTTATGTTACTTTATACATGTGATTTACCTCTGTTATAAATCCTCGAGTACTGTGTGTGTCAGCATACCGATCCAGGGATGACACTTAAGCACAGAGACTTCGATCCATTCAGGTCGGGTCGCTACATGGGTTATCAAAATCAACAACAGGTTCTATTTCCACATTATTATCAGTTTCCTTATCATTATCAGGTTTGAGGATCAACATGAACATCATCATTATCATTATCATTATCATTATCACTAGGTGGATGTTTATTACTAGATTGTGTCGCAGCATCAGAAATAGAAACATCAGTACTATTCTCACAAGGTTTTTCTACCATAGGTTTACTAGAAGAATGCATAATTCTATCATTTTTCTTGTTTGATGAACTAGGTGCATCAACATTAATTCTTTGAGAGTCTTTCTCAATTCTTTTATGGTGATCTTCAGGATATGGTGACTCTTGAGTAATTCTACCTCCTCTAGTCATTACTCTAACAGCATGGTCATTCATATTATTATTCATCTCATTAAGCAAATCATTTTGTGACTTAGTAACTTGTTCTAACTGAGTATAAACAATGGATGCATGTTTACCTAGACTTTTAACATCATTAGCAATTCTAAACATCAAATCACTCAAGCGCTCAATCATGAAGGCATTCCGTTTCAATTGATTCATACCATACATATTAAAGTGTTCTTGCTTAACAATGTAATTGTCAAATTCATCTAGGCATTGACCAGCAGATTTATTATAAGGAATATCACCTTCATCAAATATCATGAGAGAATTTACCTCCACTACCTATGTCGGGGTATCGAGTCCATGTATATCTTCAATAGGTGGTAAATTCCTAACATCTTCAACTTTAATACCCTTTTCCTTCATAGATTTATTTGCCTCTTGCATATCTTCTGGACTGAGGAATAGAATAGCTCTCTTCTTTAGAGTTGGTTTTGATGGTGGTTCAGGAAGTGTCTGATACGTCTCCATCGTATCTATAGTGTTTGATTGTTTCATGCCAATATTATACAACTTTTACATATTTTTTGCAACAATTTATATGATTTATTGGACTAACCTATTGATCCAGTGCCCAGTGTCAGTTCCTGTTTTTTGCATGTTTTTGTTTCACAGAAAATCCATATCAAACGAAGTCCAAACGCGATAAAAATTTATAGAGCATTATTTTGGAATATATGTGATTTTTGGGACTTGGAAACAATGCAAACGAGGGCCCACAGTGACCACAACCGACCAGGGCGCGCCGGGCACCCCCTGGCGTGCCCAGGTGTCTTATGCCCTCCTCGAAAGTCAATTGGGGCCCTTCTTCTGGCGCAAGAAAGATAATTTATGGAAAAAAGCCTATAAAAATTTCAGCGCAATTGGAGTTACGGATCTCCGGGAATTTAAGAAACCGTGAAGGGCCAGATCTGGGGAACGCGAAACAGAAGAGAATAGAGAGACCGATCCAATCTCGGAGGGGCTCCCGCCACTCCGCCGCCATGGAGGCCATGGACCAGAGGGGGAACTCTCCTCCCATCTAGGGGGGAGGCCAAGGAAGAAGAAGAAGGAGGGGGGCTCTCTCCCCCTCTCTCCCGGTGGCGCCGAAACACCGCCGGGACAAGGATCATGACGGCGATCTACATCAACAACCTTGCTACCATCAACACCAACTTTCTCCCCCTGTGTGCAGCGGTGTAATACCTCTTCTCCCTGCTGTAATCTCTACTTAAACATGGTTCTCAACTCCATATATTATTTCCCAATGATCTATGGTTATCCTATGATGTTTGAGTAGATCCGTTTTGTCCTATGGGTTAATTGTGATCTTGGTTGGTATGATTGTATATTTTATTTATGGTGCTGTCCTACGGTTCCCTCCATGTCACGCAAACAGAGGGGTCCCCGCTGTAGGGTGTTGCAATATGTTCATGGTTTGCTTATTGTCAGTGTTGCGGGGGTGACAGCAGCCTAAACGCGAATAAGTGGGTTATATGGGAGTAAAGAGGACTTGATACTTAATGCTATGGTTGGGTTTCACGAACTTAATGATCTAGTTGCGGATGCTTGCTAGGGGTCCAATCATAAGTGCATATGATCCAAGTAGAGAAAGTATGTTAGCTCATGCCTCTCCCTCATATAAAATTACAACAATGATTACCGGTACTTGTTATCGATTACCTATGGACAAATGACTTTCTTGTTAACAAAACGTATCCACTTTTATTATCTTGCAATCTATTCATAGGTTTATTCTCGTAAAGTACTCGTAGTTTTATTCTTGCAAAATAGTTTCATACTTTTTTTAGGTAAAGCAAACGTTAAAGTGTGCGTAGAGTTGTATCGGTGGTTGATAAAACTTGAGGGAATATTTGTTCTACCTTTAGCTCCTCATTGGGTTCTACACTCTTATTTATCAAAGAAGGCTACAAACGATCCCCTATACTTGTGGGTTATCAAGGCCTTTTTCTGGAGCCGTTGCCGCGGAACAATAGCGTGGGGTGAATATTCTCATGTGTGCTAGTTTGCTTTATCACTAAGTAGTTTTTATTTCTATTCTAAGTTGTTCTCTATCTTTATTTATGGATATGGAACACAAAACACCAAAAAATTAGTGGTACTTGCTACTCATGGAGATGGAGAACCTCCTAAAACCCTCGATGCTCGTTATGTGCAAAATATTAATCACTACTTTGATAATCCCGAGAAAACCCCATTCAACTTGATAATGGGAGTAATGTTGGATCAACGTGAATACTTTAGGGATTATCACTTGACTCAAAAAGGAAAATTTTTATGGGATCAAATTGAAATGTTGCAATGGTATGCTCAAGAAATGATTATACTTGTTGCTCTAGGATGAAGGCTCGAAACCTTCCCTTCTCATGTGAATTTAGTGATAATGAAACCTTGGTTTCTTATGCTAATCGTATATATGATTACTATGATGTGGAACGAATCGAAGAATTTGTTGCTTTTAAGGGTGCTTATGAAATTGAATCTTTGTTTTTAAAGTTTGAAGATTTTGATGATTCAGTTTATAGACCTGAAAATTTTGTTATCCTTAAATATTACTATGATAATTATAAATACAATTCTTATATTGATATATTTATTGAGAAAGCCCCCGCTGTCCAAGAAGAGACTAATATTTTGCAGGAGTCTATGGAAGAAGAAATTGATGAAACTGCGAGCTGATTGGATGAGAAAGATGATGGGGAGAGCGGAGGAAGAACAGATTAGCTACCCATGCCCACCTTCTAATGAGAGTAACCCTCCAACTCATACATTGTTTAATGTCCCTTCGTTCTTACTAAAGGATGAATGCTACGATAATTGCTATGATCTCGTTGATTCTTTTGAAATATCCCTTTTTGATAAACTTGATGATTGCTATGCTTGTGGCCATGATGCCAATATGAATTATGCTTATGGAGATGAACTTGCTATAGTTCCTTATGTTAAGAATGAAATTGTTGCTATTGTACCCACACATGATAGTCCTATTATATTTTTGAATTCTCCAAACTACACTATATCAGATAAGTTGGCACTTATTAAGGATTACTTTAATGGGTTGCCTTCTACCATTACACTTGATAATTTTGATGAATATAATATGCATGTGCTTGCTGCTCCTACTTGCAATTATTATGAGAGAGTAACTGCATCTCCGCCTCTCTATGTTTCCAATACGATAAAATTGCAAGAAACTTCTTATGCTATGTATTGGCCTTTACTTGATGTTCATGAATTGTTCTTGTATGACATGCTGATGCATAGGAAGAGAGTTAGACTTTGTCATTGCATGCTATATGTTTCTTTGTGCTCACTACTAAATGCCAGATCATTGTTAATTAAAATTGGCTTTGATATACCTTGGGATCCGGGTGCATTCATTACTTGAGCACTTTATGCCTAGCTTAATAGCTTTAAAGAAAGCGCTGCCAGGGAGACAACCCGGAAGTTTTAGAGAGTCATTTTATTCCCTTGAGTGCTTTTATAAAGTTTAAAACAAAAAATATAGAGGGGAACTTAAAACTTCACAAAAAGAAAAGTGAAAGTGAGAAAGACGAACACCGTTGAAGTGGGGAATGTCCTTGAACTTTGTTCATGCCCATGGCAACTTTGTGAATCTCGATTACAGAAACTTTTCAACAAAAATAATTATCCCTTGTACAAATCCATTGTATAATAAAAATAATGTGCCAAGATTTACCTTTAGGATGATTAGATTGCTTGTTGGTATGAGTGGTGCAAAAACAGAAACTTTGGCTGCAATGTGTGATTTTACAGTTTTTACTGGAACATCGAAAGTTTCTAAAACTTTATGCACAGTATTTTTATACAAATTTTTTATTTTGTCCTAATGTTTCAGAATTTTTAGAGTAACAGAGATATGATGAATGTTCAGATTACTATAGACTGTCATGTTTAAGACATATTCTGTTTTTGATGCATTGTTTCGCTGGTTTTGATGAAACTATCGATTCTATCGGTGGTATAAGCCATGGAAAAGTTATAATACAGTAGCTACAATGGAAAAACAAAATATGAATTGGTTTTCAACAGTACTTAAAGTAGTGATTTGCTTTATTATACTAATGGATCTCACAAGGTTTCTGTTGTATTTTGTGTGGATGAAGTGATCAAAGATTGAGGAGGTCTCGATATGAGGAGAAGGAGGAGAGGCAAGAGTTCAAGCTTGGGGATGCCCAAGGCACCCCAAGTAAATATCCAAGGAGACTCAAGCGTCTAAGCTTGGGGATGCCCCGGAAGGCATCCCATCTTTATTCAGAAAGTATCGGTATGTTTTCGTCTTTGTTTCGTTCATGTGATATGTGTAAATCTTGGAGCGTCTTTTGTGTTTAGTTTTCATTTTTCTTTTATGCACCATGCTGGTATGAGATAGTCCATGGTCGATTTATAGAATGCTCATTGCACTTCACTTATATCTTTTGAGTATGGCTTTATAGAATGCTTCATGTGCTTCACTTATATCATTTGAAGTTTGGATTGCCTATTTCTCTTCACATAGAAAAATGTTGTTTGTAGAATGCTCTTTTGCTTCACTTATATTTTTTAGAGCATGATCTTTTGTAGAAAGAATTAAACTATTATGCTTCACTTATATCTATTTAGAGAGTCAACAGGAATTGGTCATTTGCATGGTTAGTCATGAAATCCTACATAAAACTTGTGGATCACTGAATATGATATGTTTGATTCCTTGCAATAGTTTTACGATATAGAGATGGAATATGTGGGAGGTACTAGTAAATGGTTGTGTTTAGTAAGAACATTGGTGTTAAGGTTTGTGATTCCCGAAGCATGCACATATAGTCCCTCGTTATGCTATGAAGTTGGAGCATGCTTTATTATTGATTATTTTCCTTATGAGTGGCGGTCGGGGATGAGCGATGGTCTTTTCCTACCAATCTATCCCCCTAGGGGCATGCGTAGTAGTACTTTGCTTCGAGGGCTAATAAACTATTGCACTAAGTATGTGAGTTCTTTATGACTAATGTGAGTCCATGGATTATACGCACTCTTACCTTTCCACAATTTGCTAGCCTCTACGGTACCGTGCATTGCCCTTTCTCACCTCGAGAGTCGGTGCAAATTTCGCCGGTGCATCCAAACCCCGTGATATGATACACTCTATCACACATAATCCTTATTATATCTTCCTCAAAACAGCCACCATACCTACCTATTATGGCCTTTCCATAGCCATTCCGAGATATATTGCCATGCAACTTCCACCGCTTCCATTTTGATGACTTGAGCATTCATTGTCATATTGCTTTGCATGATCATATAGTTGACATAGTATTTGTGGCTCAGCCACCGTTCATCATTTTTCATACATGTTACACTAGATCATTGCACATCCTGGTACACTGCCAGAGGCATTCATATAGAGTCATATTTTGTTATAGGTATCGAGTTGTAAGTAAATAGAAGTGTGATGATCATCAATTTTGATTATTAGAGCATTGCCCCAGTAAGGAAAGGATGATGGAAACTATGTTTCTCCCACAAGTCGGGATGAGACTCCGGACAATGAGAGAGAGAAAATATAAAAAACAAAAAAAATAAAGAGAGAAGGGGCATGCTAGTTCTACACTTGTGCTTCAAAGTAGCACCATGTTTTTCATATGGAGAGTCTCCTATGTTGTCACTTTCATATACTAGTGGGAAATTTTCATTATAGGATTAGATGCACACCCACTTAGTTTTCATATTGAGCTTTCATACACTTATAGCTCTTAGTGCATTCGTTGCATGGCAATCCCTACTACTCGCAAAGATATGAATTGATGGGCATCTCCATAGCCCGTTGGTTAGCCGCGTCGGTGTGAGACTTCCTTACATTTTTGTCTTCTCTATATTTACCCCTGTCATCATACTCTATTCCATCCGTAGTGCTATATCCATGGCTTGCGCTCATGTATTGCGTGAGGGTTGAAAAAGTTGAAGCGCGTTAAAAAGTATGAACCAATTACTCGGCTTGTCATCAGGGTTGTGTATGATAAATACTTTGTGTTAAGAAGACAGAGCATGACAAGATTATATGATTTTGTAGGGATAGCTTTGTTTAGCATTGATATTTTGAAAGACACGATTGGGATGCCTGAGTATTGATGTCTTTATGTCAAATTATAGACTATTGCTTTGAATCACTTACGTCTTAATATTCATGCCATGACTACACATATGATCAAGTTTAGGCTAGGTAGCATTCCACATCAAAAATTATCTTTTTTATCATTTACCTACTCGAGGACGAGCAGGAATTAAGCTTGGGGATGCTGATACATCTCCGCCATATCTTAAATTTTTTATTGTTTCATGCCAATATTATACAACTTTTAGTAGTACTTGATACTTAATGCTATGGTTGGGTTTCACGACCTTAATGATCTTTAGTAGTTCAGATGCTTGCTAGGGGTCCAATCATAAGTGCATATGATCCATGTAGAGAAAGTATGTTAGCTCATGCCTCTCCCTCATCTAAAATTACAAGAATGATAACTGGTACTTGTTATTGATTACCTAGGGACAAATGACTTTATTGCTAACAAAAACTATCCACTTTTATTATATTGCAATTTATTCATAGTTTTATTCTCTCAAAGTACTCATAGTTTTATTCTTGCAAAATAGTTCCATACTTGTTTTGGGTAAAGCAAACGTTAAAGTGTGCGTAGAGTTGTATCGGTGGTCGATAAAACTTGAGGGAATATTTGTTCTACCTTTAGCTCCTCCTTGGGTTTGACACTCTTATTTATCGAAGAAGGCTACAAACAATCCCCCATACTTGTGGGTTATCAGTGTCCAATCATTATTATTTCTCAAAATATTATTCAATAGTTGTTCAGCCTGTTCAACAGTTCGTTCCCTGAAAACACAACCAGCACAACTATCTAGGTAGTCCCTAGAAGCATCGGTTAGTCCATCATAAAAGATATCAAGTATTTCATTTTTCTTAAGAGGATGATCAGGCAAAGCATTAAGTAACTGGAGAAGCCTCCCCCAAGCTTGAGGGAGATTCTCTTCTTCAATTTGCACAAAGTTAAATATTTCCTGTAAGGTAGCTTGTTTCTTATGAGCAAGAAAAACTATTCAGAGAAGTAATATATCATATCCTAGGGACTACGCACACAACCAGGATCAAGAGTATTAAACATATCTTAGCATCACCCTTTAATGAGAAAGGAAACAACTTAATAATATAGTAGTAGCGAATTTTTTCCTCATGAGCAAATAGGGTGGCTATATCATTTAATTTAGTAAGGTGTGCCACAACAATTTCAGTTTCATAACCATGAAAAGGACCAGATTCAATCAAAGTAATTAACTTGGGATCAACAAAGAATTCATAATCCTTATCAGTAACGAAGATAGGAGAAGTAGAAAACTTAGGAACATATTTCATTTTCTCCATCATAGACTTTTCTTCGAGCTTACTCATTAGTTTCTTAACATCTTCTCTATCATCACAAGCAAGAAATTCTCTAGTTATCTCCTCTCCCACAACATAATCCTCGGGTATCTTAGGAATTTTAATTCTAGGAGAGATGGTCTAATAGGTGTATCGTAAATTTTATCAGTTTCAACGATTTCATCAATTTCACCATTTTCAAGTTGTGTGATTTGTGTGTGAAACTGCGACATCTTACATGGGAGTGCCCACTTCTCTCGGTGCCCAAGCTGGTGGTTACTATGTATGGTGTTTTCGACAATAGATTGATGTTTTTTAAGATGCCAACCACTACTTTCGGGGCGCCTCATCTCGATAATGCGAGGACCGACATTGTTCAGGCCACTGGTGGTACTTTGACAGGGGAGCAAATTATTCAGCAGTTGTGGAGGTTGGTTATAACGAACTTCCAGTGGTCCTTCATGAGAATGATGAGCAGGTATATAAGGTTGACTATCCAAGGAAGGAGGACGTTGTTCGCCTCCTCGATTTTGGCATTAGCGGAGTGTCAGCCAGTCCTTGTTTCCTGGAACTTGACGAGTGGAAGAAATAGGAACCTGTGAGTATACCTCTTCATTGGATCTGGGTTATACTCCAGGGGCCCCTTCGCATCCCCTTAATGATTTTCTCACTACTTGAAGTCTTGGTTCGCTGATCGGTAAGACATAACAGGTGGATATGCCCTTCACACGCACATATGCAATTGCGAGATTCCAGGTCAGTGTGCTGGAGATTGAGTTTGTTCGTGCTTACATACTATGGACATATGATGGCATGGCTTATGATCTCAAAGTTGATTGAGGGGATCACGGGCACAGGCAACAGTGCTACATCTTCTGAGGAGGATATGACTGATGGTGATGGAGAACAGTAGGACGACACCATGGATCATGATAAGCGCGATGATGTCCCTAAGTCTGTGGGGCCAAACACTTAGGCAATTTGCACCTACTGATAAGGGTACTGCACCCTCTTCGACACCTATGGCAGGGCTGAGGTTCGGCTCGTTCGGGGCATCCTAGACGCCTAGAAGGTTATGGGGAGACCAGGCTGAAGTGACACACCCCAAGGAGCATCAGCTACCACCAATTTCACCGACAATGTCTCCAGTTAGGGGAGGGACCCCAAAGTGTGTGGCCCCAGTTCGGTTCACTCTCACGCTTCCGCTGAGTCAGAAGACACCCCCAAGGAGATGACAGATCCGGTGACGCGGGAGGTTTCACTGGCACTTCGATGGTTTATCGCATGATGCCCGCACAGGAGCTGGTGTCGATCACCTCCACGCCGAGTGTGGGGGGGGGCGAGCACGAGGCATGCGGCCTCGGCTCTGCCACCCCAGTCGTCGCAGCCAAAGTGGAGGGTGTCTCTGGTGGTAGCTTTTAGGAGATTCCCAGGCAGGCGGCCTTGCCCCCCATTTCTTCACCACCGTCCATGCCGCCTCTAGTGCGGACACTGGAGGCGACCCCGGTGAGACCAGTAGGAGATCAGGCAGGCGGTTGGTCCATGACTGAGTTTACTATGGAGGACGTTATTGCTTTCAAAGCGATTGCGGACCTGACGGCCGGAGACAGGCGGTCGAGTCACTAGATTCAGGCCCAACCGGATGCTGATGACCTGCAGTTGGGGCGTGCCATGCGGCCAACAAAGCTTTGAGACACGAAGCTACTATAGGTATGTCCATCAATACGAGTTGTTCTATTTTACATTTTACAAAAAAATAAATATTTAGTAATGCTGATAGGTTGGAAGTTTCACTCGATAACAATGGGAAGGAAGTAGCTAAATCAGTAAATGACTTGTTAGACATAGAGGCTTATAGATCCATGGATATGCTTTGTAATACTGTGGCAGTAAAACATATGAATGATATTGAAATTATGCACTTGGGGTTCGGGCACTAGAAAGTTTGTGCGAGGACTTAACACCTAGTAGTGTGTGAGATGATGAGGATGACGGGATAGTTGCAGAGGGGTATATGGATCCTTTGCAACTAGTGGATGACCTACAAACTAACCTCGGTCATGAGGACTTGCAGGTGGTGCAAGAAAAACCAAAATGTTCCTGGAAGAGGAAGGTTTATCCGACATCTGCAGTTCGTAGAAGCGCGAGAATAAGATTAAAACAAAAATTTCTTGATGAAAAAGTGAAAGGAATCTTTTGGAATAGCAAAGGTTTGAAGAACTTGGATAAAAAAGTTCCTTGCAGAAACATCACTAGAAAAACTAGACTTTATTGCCTTACTAGAGACGGAGGGACAATTTTACGTCGCGGTTTCTTAGCACCGTATCCGGTGGCATCGACTTTGACTGGCATTGTTTACCACCAAGGGGAAAATCCGACGGGAGCTTACTTGGAGTTAAGTGTGAAACACTAGATGTGCTGAATGTTGTACTTGGAGACTTTGCCATTAAATTTTGGGTGCACTCAAAAATAGATGGGTTGAGATGGCCACTAGTTGCCGTTTACAGAGTGCTGCAACCACAACTTAAACCAGATTTCCTAACAGACCTTGTGCATGTTTGTGGGGATGATAGGTTACCTATCTTGGTAGGGACAGATTTCAAAATAAGCACGAGGAGAGAAGAAAAGAATAATGACAACTTCGATGGAAGATGGTCATTCATGTTTAACACTATTATCGGGAGTCTTAACCCGAGGGAGATTGACCTCACTGGCAGACAATATACCTGGGCGAACATATTATAGAATCCAACTTACGAGAAGTTGGATCGAGTTCTTACCAGTATAGAGTGGGAACAAAAATTTCCTCTGGTGACGGTGCAAGCGTTATAGAGGGGAATTTCATATCATACTCCTCTCTGTGTTGACTCTGGGGAGGCAACCCATGTGGGCAACAAGAATGTCTTTTCTTTCGAAATAGCGTGGTTCGAGAGAGAGGGCTTCATCGATCTCATAGCCCGGGAATGGGCTATAGAGACAGGTGGCCATTCAAGTGTAGATAGATGGCAAAATAAGATCAGACATTTGTGACGGTTCTTGAGGGGCTGGGCAAAGAACAAAAACGTGATTTATAGGGTGGAAAAAGAAAGGCCGATCCACCTAATAAATGAGTTAGATTTGAAAGCTGAATCTAACTTACTAGATGTGAATGGATGAGCATCTAAGACAGAGGTTGAGGAGAAATTACGGGTACTTCCCAGAGAAGAAGAAATGAAATGGGCATTTAGAATTGAAGTGTGGCAGGTTGTCGGAGGGGACGACAACACACCATTTTTCCATATGATTGCAAATGGAAAGAACAGAAAGAAGAAAATTTTACAGCTCGAACAAGATGAGGGTACAATTGTAGGACATGATAGCCTAAAATTATACATCTCTAACTATTAGAAAAAAACTCTTTGGAGCACCTAAGGATAATTTTGTGTCACTCAATGAGCAAGTGGTTGGGGAGTTACCTCGGCTAGGGGCAGATGAGAATGAGATTATGTCCACGCCATTCACAGAGAAAGAGGTGTTTGAGGTGATGGCACAAATGAAGAATAATAGGGCACTAGGGCAGGATGGTTTCCGAGCAGAGTTTTATAAAACATGCTAGCATATTATTAAGGGTGACATCATGCATATGTTCCATGATCTTTCTAATGACCAACTTCAGCTTTCCCACCTAAACTTTGGAACGATAACGCTGTTGTCAAAGAAGGAGGAGGCATTTCATATTGAGAAGTTCAGACCAATCTATTTGCTTAATGTGAGCTTCAGTTTTTTTACTGAAGTCGGTATGAACCGGCTGACACAGATTGCATGTAGTGTGGTAAAACCAACTCAGACGACTTTCATGTCGGGGAGACACATAGTAGAGGGTGTTGTTGTCTTACATGAAACCCACTCGAAGAAACTGGCTGGGGTTTTTTTTCAAAGTGGACTTTGAGAAGGCGTATGACAAGGTTAAATGGTCGTTCCTCCAATAGGCCTTACATATGAAGGGCTTTGACGATTCCTAGAGGAAGTAGGTCGAGTCCTTTGATTAAAAAGGCATCATTGGGATTAACGTAAATGACGACATAGGTCATTACTTCCAGAGCAAAAGCGCCTAAGAGAAAGGGACCCAATGCCTCCTATTTTTTCAAACATAGTGTCAGATATGTTGGCAATCCTTATCGGTCGGGCCAAAGAGGACGGCCAAGAGGGCGGACTCATACCCCATCTTCTGGATGGCGGTATGTCCATACCACTGTTCAAAAAGTCATCTGACTCAGCGATTTATCGTCTGATTTATCACTACTCGGGTCAACCTGGCAATCCGACCCATGGGCACGTGCGCCCATGGGCACCCGACCCGAATGGGTAGGGTATGGGTCGTCATGTTCGCCCATGGGCACGACCCATGGGCAACCCGGTTAGTGGTGGGTAGGGCATGGGTGCAGGTCTACGCCCATGGGTTACCCGATGGGCAACCCGATTAGCATGACATGTGGGCCATATAGACATATACACGTATATACAGTGGTCTAATTTTTGTGCACTAATTATTTTGTGTGAAGCATCCATGTACCGTCAGCCCCAACCCAGGCATCACTCAGAGTTTGCAAAAGGCTATGGGCCGGTCAATACCAACAAATGGAACCAAGGCTATGGGTTTCTCGTTGGCAAAAGAGAAGCAGCCGGCCCCAACCTAGGCACCAAACAACCAGCTTCACGTTCGCTTCTTTCACGTTTCAAGAATGTAGGCCCAACAAGATTTAGCAAGTGTCCCATACAATACACTCGTTGCTGGTGCATGCACTGGTATAGTTTAGTACCACCTCGCCCAGCTATGGGAAAGGAACCACCAGCGAGCCTATAAAACACAGCTGCTGCACGCTGCTTGCTTGTGTGGTTGGGATTAGACAGCGCCAAATCATGTTCGCAACAATAGGAATCGTTTACCAAGAGTTTTGGCAGAATATAAGTAAATTATATTGAAAATAGTATCTTGCGCCCGATGGGTAACCCATTGGGTCAGGTTACCCGATAGGTATGGGCGTGGGTCTGCTCCTATGCCCATGGGTAGGGTCGTGGGTGAAGGGATAAACCCATTTACTTATAGGGCATGGGTTTGGTAGAGGTTAACCCGACCAAACCCGACCCGACTGCCAGGTTGATACTCGGGGGTGACCGATAAGATTATGCCTTATCTTCATGTTTATTGTTTGGGCCGATTTATCGCTCTGACAAGCAATTTATTGGGAATCTACCGAGAAATCGGGTCTAGTCCTACCACTTTGTTTGCAAAAAAAACTATGTTTATTTGTATTTTGTGGACTTTGTTATGCAATATGTACTATTGCCCTATTCTGTTTATCATTATACGAGGATTCAAAGGTTAGGAATCAAGGTAACACTACTCGGGAAAAGCCTAGCAGCAGCGCGGGTTTTACGGGGTCCCGCGCTACTGATACGGCGCTACAGCTAACCTGTAGCAGCAGCGCGTGTCTGCCTGCGCTACTGCTATACAAGCGTAGCAGCAGCGAGCAATATGGAAGCGCGCTACTGCTAATAGCTCTAGCGCTCTTTATTAAACCGCGCTACTACTAGTGGCAAGCTACTGCTAACTTTTCTCCACTCGCTACTGCTAATTTTATTTGTTTTTGTTTTTTTCTGCATATTTGTTTTGTATTTGAACAAGCTTTATACAAGAATCTTTAGCATATCATACACATACAAATGTAACCATAGCATCAAATCATGTCATCATCATAATCATCATCCAACACAAAGTGGTCTCTCGTCATCATCTCGAAAATAGCGATACAAGTCTCAATTACTTGCAACTACATCGTCATCCATCTAAACAATGATATACGCAAGAAGAGCTATTGATGTCTACTACGCAACCTTCTCCTTGTAGATGTTGTTGGGCCTCCAAGTGCAGAGGTTTGTAGGACAGTAGCAAATTTCCCTCAACTGGATGACCTAAGGTTTATCAATCCGTGGGAAGTGTAGGATGAAGATGGTCTCTCTCAAACAACCCTGCAACCAAATAAAAAAGAGTCTTTTGTGTCCCCAACACACCCAATACAATGGTAAATTGTATAGGTGCACTAGTTCGGCGAAGAGATGGTGATACAAGTGCAATATGGATGATAGATATAGGTTTTTGTAATCTAAAAATATAAAAACAGCAAGGTAACAAGTGGTAAAAGTGAGCACAAACGGTATTGCAATGCGTTGAAACAAGGCCTAGGGTTCATACTTTCACTAGTGCAAGTTCTCTCAACAATAATAACATAATTGGATCATATAACTATCCCTCAACATGCAACAAAGAGTCGCTCCAAAGTCACTAATAGCGGAGAACAAACGAACAGATTATGGTAGGGTACGAAACCACCTCAAAGTTATCCTTTCTGATCGATCTATTCAAGAGTCCGTAGTAAAATAACATGAAGCTATTCTTTCCGTTCGATCTATCATAGAGTTCGTACTAGAATAACACCTTAAGACACAAATCAACCAAAACCCTAATGTCACCTAGATACTCCAATGTCACCTCAAGTATCCGTGGGTATGACTATACGATATGCATCACACAATCTCAGATTCATCTATTCAAACCAACACAAAGTACTTCAAAGAGTGCCCCAAAGTTTCTACCAGAGAGTCAAGACGAAAACGTGTGCCAACCCCTATGCATAAGCTCATGAGGTCACGGAACCCGCAAGTTGATCACCAAAACATACATCAAGTAGATCACGTGAATATTCCATTGTCACCACAGATAAGCACATGCAAGACATACATCAAGTGTTCTCAAATCCTTAAAGACTCAATCCAATAAGATCACTTCAAAGGGAAAACTCAATCCATTACAAGAGAGTAGACGGGGAGAAACATCATAAGATCCAACTATAATAACAAAGCTCGCGATACATCAAGATGATGAAGATGGTGAACTACTGGTACATACCCTCAGCCCCGAGGGTGAACTACTCCCTCCTCGTCATGGAGAGCGCCGGGATGATGAAGATGGCCACCGGTGATGGATCCCCCCCCCTCCGGCAGGGTGCCGAAACAGGGTCCCGATTGGTCTTTGGTGGCTACAGAGGCTCGCGGCGGTGGAACTCTCGGTCTAGGTTATTTTCTGGAGGTTTCAGTATTTATAGGAATTTTTGGTGTAGGTCTCACATCAAGGAGGTTCCCGAGTCGTCCACGAGGCAGGGGCCCACGCCCAGGGGGTGGGTGCGCCCCCCACCCTCGTGGATGGCTCGGGACTCTTCTGGCCCAATTCTTTTACTCCGGGGGCTTCTTTTGGTCCATAAAAATCGTCAAAAATTGGCACGTCAATTAGACTCCATTTGGTATTCCTTTTCTGTAAAACTCAAAAATAAGAAGAAAAAAAAACAAAAACTGACACTGGGCTCTAGGTTAATAGGTTAGTCCCAAAAATAAAATAAAAGTGCATAATAAAGCCCATAAACATCCAAAACAGATAATATAATAGCATGAATACTTCATAAATTATAGATACGTTGGAGACGTATCAGCATCCCCAAGCTTAATTCCTGCTCGTCCTCGAGTAGGTAAATGATAAAAGAAAGAATTTATGAAGTGTGAATGCTAGCAGGTGCACAAGTTTGATCAATGGTGATTTCAATCACCTTTTCTAGCATCATTATATATCATAACAGTAGCTCAACTCATAGGACTTCTCATGATCAATTAACAAGCTATTCACATGTTAAAGTATAGATCATAAACTTTCTTGAAAACTAACAAACCGTGTTATTACTCATCAAACAATTACAATTCATCTTATTTTCAGGAAGGGTGTATGTCAGAGCTTTGATTCAGCAAACTTCACATACTCAACTATCATTTAGTCTTTCACAATTGCTAACACTCACGTGATATTTATGTGTTCAAAGTTTTAATCAGACACAGAGAAAGATAGGGGCTTATAGATTCGCCTCCCAACCTTTTACCTCAAGGGTAATGTCAACAATAATAGTTCATGATGCCTGTGGCGCCCCCGATTTGACCGTACACTAATCATGCACGCAAATGTGTACGATCAAGATCAGGGACTCACGGGAAGATATCACAACACAACTCTACAACATAAATAAGTCATACAAGCATCATAATACAAGCCAGGGGCCTCGAGGGCTCGAATACAAGTGCTCGATCATAGACGAGTCAGCGGAAGCAACAATATCTGAGTACAGACATAAGTTAAACAAGTTTGCCTTAAGAAGGCTAGCACAAACTGGGATACAGATCGAAAGAGGCGCAGGCCTCCTGCCTGGGATCCTCCTAACTACTCCTGGTCGTCGTCAGTGGGTTGCACGTAGTAGTAGGCACATCCAGTGTCGTAGGAGTCGTCGTCGACGGTGGCGTCTGGCTCCTGGACTCCAGCATCTGGTTGCGACAACCAGGTAGAAAGGAAAGGGGGAAAAGAGGGAGAGAAGCAACCGTGAGTACTCATCCAAAGTACTCGCAAGCAAGGAGCTACACTACATATGCATGGGTATATGTGTAAAGGGCCATATCAGTGGACTGAACTGCAGAATGCCAGAATAAGAGGGGGATAGCTAATCCTGTCGAAGACTATGCTTCTGGCCATCTCCATCTTGCAGCATGTAGAAGAGAGTAGATTGAAGTCCTCCAAGTAGCATCGCATAGCATAATCCTACCCGGCGATCCCCTCCTCGTCGCCCTGTTAGAGAGCGATCACCGGGTTGTATCTGGCACTTGGAAGGGTGTATTTTATTAAGTATCCGGTTCTAGTTGTCATAAGGTCAAGGTACAACTCCGGGTCGTCCTTTTACCGAGGGACACGGCTATTCGAATAGATAAACTTCCCTGCAGGGGTGCACCACATAACCCAACACGCTCGATCCCATTTGGCCGGACACACTTTCCTGGGTCATGCCCGGCCTCGTAAGATCAACACGTCGCAGCCCCACCTAGGCACAACAGAGAGGTCAGCACGCCGGTCTAAATCCTATGCGCGCAGGGGTCTGGGCCCATCGCCCATTGCACACCTACATGTTGCGAGGGCGGCCGGAAGCAGACCTAGCCTAGCAGGCGTTCCAGTCCAATCCAGCGCGCGGCCGCTCCGTCGCTGACGTCAAGAAGAGCTTCGGCTGATACCACGACGTCGAGTGCCCATAACTGTTCCCGCGTAGCTGGTTAGTGCGTATAGACCAAATGGCCAGACTCAGATCAAATACCAAGAACTCGTTAAGCGTGTTATTTTGAGGTAACCACGGACGCCGTCCAGGGCCAGGCCCACCTCTCGCCTAGGTGGTCTCAACCTGCCCTGTTGCTCCGCCACAAAGATCCACTTGCGGGTACTCCTACGAGCCGACCCGACTTTAGTCACCACAGGTGTCATGTATAGATTATATAAGTATATACCCGTGATCACCGCCCAAGTGATCACGGCCCGATAGTATAGCACAGCAGACGGACAAGAATGTAGGGCCACTGATGGAAAACTAGCATCCTATACTAAGCATGTAGGATTGCAGGTAAAGGTAACAACAGTAGTAGCAAGGACAGGCTATGCATCAGGATAGGATTAACGGAAGCAGTAACATGCTACACTACTCTAATGCAAGCAGTATAGAGAAGAATAGGCGATATCTGGTGATCAAGGGGGGGGGCTTGCCTGGTTGCTCTGGCAAGTAGGAGGGGTCGTCAACTCCGTAGTCGAACTGGGCAGCAGCAGCGTCGGTCTCGTAGTCTACCGGAGAGAAGAGGGGGAAGAAACAGTAAATATAATGCAAACATAAGCATGACGATGCGTGACATGACAATGAGCGGTTCTAGGTGTGCCCTAACGCGGCAGTAGGTGGTACCGGCGAAGGGGGGGGACATCCTGGGAAGTATTCCTGATGTTTCGCATTTTCGGACAGATGAAACGGAGGGGGAAAGTTGCGAGTTTGATATATTAGGGATGTGTGGCGGACGAACGGGCTGCGTATCCGGATTCGTCTCGTCGTTCTGAGCAACTTTCATGTAGAAAGTATTTTCATCCGAGATATGGATTATTTTATATGATTTTCTAAAGATTTAATCATTTTAGATTTATTTAATCATTTTAAATCAACATTATCCAGAATAGTAAAAGATGACGTCAGCATGACATCATGCTGACGTCAGCAGTCAACTGTGCAGTTGACTGGGTCAACTACGTGTGGGTCCCGCATGTCATACACTGCTTAGTTTAATTAGGGTTTAGCTAATTAATTACTGTTTAATTAAATTAACTAATTAATTAGATTAATTTAAACATGATAAATTAATTAGTTGATTAATTAATTAATTAATTAATTAAATTTATTTTTATTATTTGTTTTATTTATATTTTTTAATTCCTTTTTTTAACACGTTCGGGGGTGGGGCCCCACATGTCATAGGGCCAGGGGGCACTGGCCCAGTGGTCTGTGGCCCTGGCCATAGCGGGCCATGGGCGCACGGGCGAGCGGGTGCTGGGGCGCTGGGGGGCGCACCGGGAGCGTAGAGGCGGGGCGGCGCGGGCGCGCGACCGAGCCCGCAAGGCCAGCAACGGCGAGCGGGGGGAGGCGGACAGGGGCGGCGGCAGCGGGCGCGCACACGGTGACGAACGACGGCGGCAGAGAGCATGCAGGGGGGATGCGTGGCCCCAGGCGGTGCGGTGAGCGGTGGGGCCGGGTGCGGTCGACGCGGGGCTTAGGGGGGAAAGCAAGGGCGGCCGGAGCATGGTCAAGCGGGGGCGCGGGGGCGGCGGTAGCGGCCGCGGTGACGAGCGCGAGCGCGCGCGCAGGCGGGGTCACGCGAGGGAGAGAGAGGGAGCGAGGGCGCGCGGAACGAGCGCGGCGGCGGGGCTCACATTGGGGCGTAGGGAACGGGGCAGTGGGTGTTGAGGTGGGGGACGGGGACGACGGCGGAGAGGAGAAGCATGCCGGCGGGGGAGCGCTCGGGAGAGGCCGTCCGATGAGGAGCTCCGGCATCGACGGCGTCCTGGCGCGGGGGCAGCGACCTCCTCCCCCGTTCCCGATCCAATCGGGGAGAGAGGGGGCAGATATTTTGCGGGGGGGAGTGTGGGGGTGTCGGTGGTGAGTGGGGGGAAGTGGGGGAGGTTATGGGGTGCTGGGTGGGCCGCGTGGGCTGGTGGCTTGGCCCAGTTGGGCCTATGGTCAGCTGGGCCGAAGCCCAGGGGGGTTTCTCTTCTTTTTTTTCTCTTTTGTATTTTCTTTTCTTTTTATTTATTTTCTTTTCTGTTTTAAATCATTTTAAATTATCTAGGCATTTTATAAAAATGTGTTTATTACACCATATTTACTTATGCAAAATATGGCACCTCCCGAACATTTTTGTTTTAAATTTTGAAAAACTTTTATTGTTGACATTAATTTGAATTTGAATTTGAAAGGGTTTGACCTAACGGTAGATTAGCAACAGTAACCATGGTGACGTGGCACCATTAGCGTGGGATTACTGTAGCTTAGTTACCCGGGCGTTACAAAACTCCTCCACTACAAGAAATCTCGTCCCGAGATTTAGGAGGTAGAAGGAAATAGTGCGGGGTATTCATCACGCAGGCGATCCTCGCGTTCCCAAGTGGCTTCATCTTCAGAATGGTGCGACCACTGGACTTTGAGGAACTTGATCGCCTTCTGACGTGTGCGGTGTTCAGCTTGGTCGAGAATGCGGACCGGATGCTCCTTATAGGAGAGGTCCTGCTGCAATTCGAGCACTTCATGATCCACTGCTCGGATTGGGTCCTTGAAGCAACGGCGGAGCTGTGACACATGGAACACATCATGAACCTGAGAAAGGTTCGGCGGAAGCTCCAGTTGGTATGCCACTTTTCCACGCCTTTCGAGAATAGTGAATGGGCCAATATATCGAGGAGCTAGTTTGCCCTTGATTCCGAAGCGGTGAGCACCCTTCATTGGTGTGACTCGAAGATAAGCCTTTTCGCCAGGTTGATAGACCATGTCTTTATGATGACGGTCATACTGACTCTTCTGACGTGACTGAGCAGTCTTGAGATTCTCACGAATAATGCGGACTTGTTCTTCGGCTTGTTGGATAATATCCGGACCAAAGAGTGGACGTTCCCCAGTTTCTGACCAGTTCAGAGGGGTTCGGCACTTTCGTCCATATAACACTTCGAAGGGGGCCATCTTCAGACTAGCTTGATAGCTATTATTATAAGAGAACTCAGCATACGGGAGAGATTCCTCCCATTTCTTGCCGAAGGAAATAACACAAGCTCGAAGCATGTCTTCGAGAACTTGGTTAACGCGTTCAACTTGCCCTTGCGACTGAGGATGAAACGCAGTACTGAATGACAGATGAGTTCCCATAGCTTCTTGGAAACTTGCCCAGAATCTTGAAGTGAATAAGCTGCCACGGTCTGAGCTGATAACCAATGGAATACCGTGGAGTGAAACAATCCTGGACATATAGAGCGTTGCCAGCTGACTAGCAGTGATCGTTTCTTTGACCGCCAGAAAATGTGCAACTTTGGAAAGCCGGTCAATGACGACAAGAATAGCATCATTACCTTTCTGTGATTTGGGAAATCCAGTGATGAAGTCCATCTCAACATGGTCCCATTTCCATTCAGGAATAGAGATAGGTTGCAGAGTTCCAGCAGGCCTTTGATGTTCTGCTTTGATACGACGGCAAACGTCACACTCAGCAACATAACGAGCAATGTCTTGCTTCATATTAGACCGCCAGAATCTCTGACGGATGTCTTGGTACATCTTTGTACTACCAGGATGGATACATAGAGGCGTATCATGAGCTTCTTTCATAACTTCCTATGTCATATCCAGGTTTTTCTCTGTACATGGCACCACTAGGCGGCCCTTGAAGTACAAAGTGCCATCTTCAGCAATAGTGAAGAATGACGGCTTTCCTTCTGCGAGGTAGCGCTTAATCTTGTGGGCTTCAGAGTCATATCC
Organism: Triticum aestivum; assembly: GCF_018294505.1. Classification (NCBI taxonomy): domain Eukaryota; kingdom Viridiplantae; phylum Streptophyta; class Magnoliopsida; order Poales; family Poaceae; genus Triticum; species Triticum aestivum. The sequence continues at coordinate 239,636,981 of NC_057814.1, read as the reverse complement.
CTGTATTCTCTTGATGGAGTCCAAGAGATCTGGTTCGACGGCCAGGGTATTGAGGGAACCTTGGGAAACAACACGGAGGTTCATCTTGCGAAACTCCTTAGGAGGGGGAGCGAGTGCACCCGGAGGAACAATATGGAGGTTCAGCTTCCTGAATTCTTCAACAAGCGAGGGCTGAACTTTGTGAACCTGGAGGTGGTTGCAGTAAGACTTGCGGCTCAAGGCATCAGCCATTACATTAGCCTTGCCTGGCGTATAGGAAATACCCAAGTCAAAGTCTGCAACAAGCTCCATCCATCTCTGCTGACGGAGGTTCAGGTATGGCTGAGTAAACAGATACTTCAGACTTTGGTGGTCACTGAAGATCTCGCAACGATTACCGAGAAGGTAATGTCGCCACTGCTTCAGCGCATGAATGACAGCAGCAAGTTCGAGGTCGTGAACTGGGTAGTTCTCTTCGTGAGGGCGCAATTGCCGAGAGGCATAAGCAATCACTTTGCGGTCTTGCATTAGGACACAGCCTAATCCTTGACGGGAAGCGTCGCAGTAAATGACGAAGTCCTTCTTAGTATCAGGTGGAGCTAGAACTGGGGCAGAAGTCAACTTGTCTTTGAGTGCCTGGAAACTTTCCTGACATTTGTCTGTCCATTGGAACTTGACGCCCTTATGCAACAGGTTAGTCAGAGGCCTGGCGATCTTGGAGAAGTTCTCGACGAATCGACGGCAATAGCTGGCGAGACCGAGAAAACTTCTGACTTGCTTAACGTTCTTGGGAGGAGTCCAATCAAGGATAGCCTGGACTCGTTCAGGGTTGACGGCAATACCATCCTTAGAGATGACATGCCCAAGATAGGTTACTTCGGGTAGCCAGAATTCACATTTGGAGAACTTGGCATATAGTTGATGCTCTCGTAGCTTTTCCAGCACAAGCCGAAGATGTTCAGCATGTTCCTCTTCGTTCTTGGAAAATACCAGGATATCATCCAGATAAACCACGACGAACTTGTCGAGGTAATCCATGAATATATAGTTCATCAGACGAGAGAAGGTGGCTGGAGCATTGGTTAAACCGAAAGACATGACGGTGTACTCGTATGAACCATATCGAGTCACGAAGGCGGTCTTTGGGATATCCTCTTCGCGAACACGGATCTGGTGGTAACCCAACCTCAAGTCGAGCTTAGAGAACACTGATGAACCCGCCAGTTGATCATACAGATCATTGATCCGAGGAAGAGGGTATTTATTCTGAATGGTAGCTTGGTTTATAGGACGGTAGTCTTGAACTAATCGGTTTGTCCCATCCTTCTTCTTGACAAAGAGAGAAGGTGCTCCCCAAGGAGAGCAACTTGGGCGAATGAATCCTTTGCGAAGAGATTTGTCGATTTCCTCCTTAAGCTCAAGGAGTTCATGCGGCGGCATCTTGTAGGGTCGCTTGGCTATAGGAGTGGTGCCTGGTTTCAAGTCGATGATGAATTCGACAGCTCTAGCAGGGGGAATCCCTGGAAGTTCTTCAGGAAAGACGTCGAGGAATTCACGCACGACGGGAATGTTTTCAATGCCCTCGAGTGGTGCAGTGTTCAATGCATTCAATGCATAGAGCCTTGCCTCAGCATTTTGCACCAGATGAGCTTGGTAAGTAACTATTTCATCTGAAGGGTGTAGCAGATGGACGGTCTTAGTGGTGCAAATGATTGAAGCAGTATGCGCTTTTAACCAATTCATTCCCAGAATGAAATCAATGCTACAGGACTTCAGTATGATGGGAGAGACAAGAAATTCCAGTCCTTCGATTTCAACGGGGACGTCGTTGCGAATCATGGAGGTTCGACATTGGCCCGCAGAGGTGTGTACTAATAGTGAAGCATTCATGTCTTCGCTTTTAATGCCATGCATGAATGCAAAATCTTCTGACATGAATGAATGTGATGCACCTGTATCAAATAAAACGGATGCTGGTACTGAATTTACGAGGAGTGTACCCATCACAGTAGCAGGCTGGTCTTGAGCTTCATTGAGATCAACGTGGTTGGCATGAACACGACCATAAGACTTGGCCTTGTTGCTGCGGGGCTGGTTGCTTCCATGGCCAGTTGCTGGAAGGGCCAGTTGATTCTGGTTCTGGTTGCATTCTCTAGCACGATGTCCTGGTTGACCACATCTGAAGCACAAACCATTATTGGGAGTGGGAACAGGAGCTTGGGGTGGTGGAGCTGGAAGTCTTGACTGCCTAGATGGTGGTGGAGGCAGACGAGGTGCAGCATAGGTCTGCCTTGGGGCAGATGCATTTGGACGGTACATGCTGTTCGGGATCCATATCTTACGCTTCTGTGAGGGCGGGCCCGAAGATGAGCCCGTGTCACGGTTGCGCCTGTGAGAGCTCTGGTATTCCTGCAGACCAGTTTCGACATTGATGGCCTTGTTCACCAAGGTGGCGAAATCAGCAAAGTCATGCACTAGAAGTGCGAGCTTGATGTCAGCTTGAAGGCCGTCACGGAACTTCTCCTGTCTACGGGCATCAGTTGCAATGTCCTCTTCAGCATAGCGGGACAAGTCCAGAAACTCCCGCTGATAAGCTTCAACAGTTTTGTTGCCTTGGGTGAGGTTGCGGAACTCACGCTTCTTCCGGTCCATGACTCCCTGAGGAATAAAGCGGGCACGGAAAGCAGCTTGGAAGTCTGGCCAGGTGATGATTGTTCCAGCTGGCAGAGTACGTCTGTGGCTGTCCCACCATTGAGCTGCGGGTCCCTTCAGGAAGAAGGAAGCAAAGGTGACATAGCTGGCAGGGGCTACATCGGCAGACTCCATCTCATAGGTGATGTCACGGAGCCAGTCATCAGCATCCAGAGGCTGAGTTGAGCTGCGGTACACAGTTGGATTGAGGCGCATGAAATCCTGCAGAGTTACTGGGGTTGGCTGCTGGTCCATATTGGGGCGAGGAAACTGAGCCATCATATTTTCCATGAATTGGCGGTTCAGTTCGAACTGTTGGATCATACCAGCCATGTACTCAGGTGGTGGTGGGGGATTGCCACCACTACCACGACCACCTGGTCTAACCATCCTGCTAATATATAACAGGGGTAGTTCAACATTGAGAAATTTGCAAAGACAAGAATCATTCATGATGAAACATGCATAATGAAAGGAGCACGATAGCTACTACATAGTAGTCGGCATAACTTACAAAAGGGGTCATGCATAGAGTTCAGTACACAGGTTCAGTACATAGACTAAAACAACATAGGCGGCACACAGGCTCGCGGCGAATGCATCTAACACTAACAAGCAAGCCTACATCAGTCCCAAGAGGTACTGTGGAGGTAGGTGTAGCCTGAAAGCTGGTAGTGTCGCATCGGGAACTCCACGTCAGCAACCTGGGGTCCGCGAATACTCTGGTGCAGAACCTGACGCTCAGGTGGCAGAAGAGGTCCAAGTGCGGGAGAGTGGCCTCCCACATCTGGCCAGCCGACACCCTGGGGCATCACAGTCCTGGCTGGGTAGATCGCAGAACGGGGCAGCTCCCTAGATCGGACAAAGGGGTGCAACAGCGTCAGAGCACGGTAAAGGTGCTGACGGGTGGTGTACAACTCGTGGCGAAGAGCTCGGTTAGCTCGATCCAGCCCATCAGCATGCAGAACCAGGTTCTGATGGTAGAAGGGCTCTCGGGTGACAGTGGAGTAGGCAGCAGTATAGTATCCCTCCGCACCAACATCAGATGCGATAGCAATGTGCCTGAAAGGGGAGGTGTCCAACTCCCGATACTCTCCACGAAGACGTGTCAGAGCAGCATAAGCAGCATCGTGGACAGCCATATCGATGGTCACTCCAACACCATGAGCGGTGTGCAGCACAGTAGTGGAGTCATACTCCCGCGAGTAGAGGTGGACGATGGCACGGTACTGCTCCTGGTTAAAGTCCTGGTACTCCTCGTAGACGGTGTACTCAGGGTGCCAGCGATAACCCAGATAGGTCATCATCTCAGCTAGCACAGCAGGTGATCCCGAGGCACCAATGGCCGTCGTGTGGCGCACGACTTGCCTCGTGGGTTCCATCTGAAAGCAAGGATGTTTCAAAGAAGTCAAATGACAGTGTGTGAATTGTTCAAAATACTATTCCAAGAAATAACTATGGCTTATCCAACTTTGGGGTGAATTGCGGTCACGGGATCCTAGTGTTAGAGTTAGTAAATTCGTTTAACCTGAGTAGAAGAGAGTTCAGAGTCCCAGAGTAAAGGTCGAGCAGTAAAAGATCCTAGTACCACCCAATGGCGACGTGGGCTCATAACCCAGAGGTCCCAGGATCGAAACCTGGCTCTGATACCAACTTGTGGCGCCCCCGATTTGACCGTACACTAATCATGCACGCGAATGTGTATGATCAAGATCAGGGACTCACGGGAAGATATCACAACACAACTCTACAACATAAATAAGTCATACAAGCATCATAATACAAGCCAGGGGCCTCGAGGGCTCGAATACAAGTGCTCGATCATAGACGAGTCAGCGGAAGCAACAATATCTGAGTACAGACATAAGTTAAACAAGTTTGCCTTAAGAAGGCTAGCACAAACTGGGATACAGATCAAAGAGGCGCAGGCCTCCTGCCTGGGATCCTCCTAACTACTCCTGGTCATCGTCGGCGGGCTACACGTAGTAGTAGGCACCTCCAGTGTCGTAGGAGTCGTCGTCGATGGTGGCGTCTGGCTCCTGGACTCCAGCATCTGGTTGCGACAACCAGGTAGAAAGGAAAGGGGGAAAAGAGGGAGAGAAGCAACCGTGAGTACTCATCCAAAGTACTCGCAAACAAGGAGCTACACTACATATGCATGGGTATATGTGTAAAGGGCCATATCAGTGGACTGAACTGTAGAATGCCAGAATAAGAGGGGGATAGCTAATCCTGTCGAAGACTATGCTTCTGGCCATCTCCATCTTGCAGCATGTAGAAGAGAGTAGATTGAAGTCCTCCAAGTAGCATCGCATAGCATAATCCTACCTGGCGATCCCCTCCTCGTCGCCCTGTTAGAGAGCGATCACCGGGTTGTATCTGGCACTTGGAAGGGTGTATTTTATTAAGTATCCGGTTCTAGTTGTCATAAGGTCAAGGTACAACTCCGGGTCATCCTTTTACCGAGGGACACGGTTATTCGAATAGATAAACTTCCCTCCAGGGGTGCACCACATAACCCAACACGCTCGATCCCATTTGGCCGGACACACTTTCCTGGGTCATGCCCGGCCTCGGAAGATCAACACGTCGCAGCCCCACCTAGGCTCAACAGAGAGGTCAGCACGCCGGTCTAAATCCTATGCGCGCAGGGGTCTGGGCCCATCGCCCATTGCACACCTGCACGTTGCGAGGGCGGCCGGAAGCAGACCTAGCCTAGCAGGCGTTCCAGTCCAATCCGGCGCGCGCCGCTCCGTCGCTGACGTCAAGAAGAGCTTGGCTGATACCACGACGTCGAGTGCCCATAACTGTTCCCGCGTAGCTGGTTAGTGCGTATAGACCAAATGGCCAGACTCAGATCAAATACCAAGAACTCGTTAAGCGTGTTATTTTGAAGTAACCGCGGACGCCGTCCAGGGCCAGGCCCACCTCTCGCCTAGGTGGTCTCAACCTGCCCTGTTGCTCCGCCACAAAGATCCACTTGCGGGTACTCCTACGAGCCGACCCGACTTTAGTCACCACAGGTGTCATGTATAGATTATATAAGTATATACCCGTGATCACCGCCCAAGTGATCACGGCCCGATAGTATAGCACAGCAGACGGACAAGAATGTAGGGCCACTGATGGAAAACTAGCATCCTATACTAAGCATGTAGGATTGCAGGTAAAGGTAACAACAGTAGTAGCAAGGACAGGCTATGCATCAGGATAGGATTAACGGAAGCAGTAACATGCTACACTACTCTAATGCAAGCAGTATAGAGAAGAATAGGCGATATCTGGTGATCAAGGGGGGGGCTTGCCTGGTTGCTCTGGCAAGTAGGAGGGGTCGTCAACTCCGTAGTCGAACTGGGCAGCAGCAGCGTCGGTCTCGTAGTCTACCGGAGAGAAGAGGGGGAAGAAACAGTAAATATAATGCAAACATAAGCATGACGATGCGTGACATGACAATGAGCGGTTCTAGGTGTGCCCTAACGCGGCAGTAGGTGGTACCGGCGAAGGGGGGAACATCCTGGAAAGTATTCCCGATGTTTCGCATTTTCGGACAGATGAAACGGAGGGGAAAGTTGCGAGTTCGATATGTTAAGGATGTGTGGCGAACGAACGGGCTGCGTATCCGGATTCGTCTCGTCGTTCTGAGCAACTTTCATGTAGAAAGTATTTTCATCCGAGATACGGATTATTTTATATGATTTTCTAAAGATTTAATCATTTTAGGATTTATTTAATCATTTTAAATCAACATTATCCAGAATAGTAAAAGATGATCATGCTGACGTCAGCAGTCAACTGTGCAGTTGACTGGGTCAACTACGTGTGGGTCCCGCATGTCATACACTGTTTAGTTTAATTAGGGTTTAGCTAATTAATTATTGTTTAATTAAATTAACTAATTAATTAGATTAATTTAAACAGGATTAATTAACTTAATTAATTTAGTTGATTAATTAATTAAATTTATTTTATTATTTGTTTTATTTATATTTTTTTAATTCCTTTTTTTAAACACGTTCGGGGGGTGGGCCCCACATGTCATAGGGCCAGGGGCACTGGCCGAGTGGTCAGTGGCCCTGGCCACAGCGGGCACGGGCGCACGGCGAGCGGGTGCTGGGGCGCTGGAGGGGCGCACACGGGAGCGCAGAGGGCAGCAGCGGCGAGCGGGGGGGAGGCGGACAGGGGCAGCGGCAGCGGGCGCGCACACGGTGACGAACGACGGCGGCAGAGAGCATGCGGGGGGGGGCGTGGCCCAGGCGATGCGTGAGCGGCGGGGCCGGGCGCGGTCGGCGCGGGGCTCAGGGGAAAGCAAGGGCGGGCGGAGCGTGGTCGAGCCGGGGCGCGTGGGCGGCGGTAGCGGCCGCGGTGACGAGCGCGAGCGCGCGCACAGGCGGGGTGCGCGAGGGAGAGAGAGGGAGCGAGGGCGCGGAGACGAGCGCGGAGGCGGGGCTCGCATTGGGGCGTAGGGAACGGGGCAGTGGGTGTCGAGGTGGGGGACGGGGACGAAGGCGGAGAGGAGAAGCAGGCCGGCGGGGGAGCGCTCCGGGGAGGCCGTCCGACGAGGAGCTCCGGCGGCGACGGCGTCCTGGCGCGGGGGCAGCGACCTCCTCCCCCGATCCCGATCCAATCGGGGAGAGAGGGGGCAGATATTTTGCAGGGGGGAGTGTGGGGGTGTCGGTGGTGAGTGGGGGGAAGTGGGGGAGGTTATGGGGTGCGGGGTGGGCCGCGTGGGCTGGTGGCTTGGCCCAGTTGGGCCTGTGGTCAGCTGGGCCGAAGCCTAGGGGGGTTTCTCTTCTTTTTTTTCTCTATTGTATTTTCTTTTGTTTTTATTTATTTTCTTTTTTGTTTTAAATCATTTTAAATTATCTAGGTATTTTATAAAAATGTGTTTATTACACCATATTTACTTATGCAAAATATGGCACCTCCCGAACATTTTTGTTTTAAATTTTGAAAAACTTTTATTGTTGACATTAATTTGAATTTGAATTTGAATTTGAAAGGGTTTGACCTAACGGTAGATTAGCAATAGTAACCATGGTGACGTGGCACCATTAGCGTGAGATTACTGTAGCTTAGTTACCCGGGCGTTACAATGCCGTACATCCAATTGGATATATATATCAGAATCTTTCCAACACAATGTGCTTGCCAAAGGATAAAATGTAAAAAGGAAAGGTGAAGATCACCATGACTCTTGCATTAGGTAAAAGACAAGAATAAAAGATAGGCCCTTAGCAGAGGGAAGCAGAGGTTGCCATGCGCTCTTATAGTTGGATGCATAAAATCTTAATGCGAGGGAACGTCACTTTATATTGCCACTTGCGATAGGGACCTTTATTATGCAGTCCGTCGCTTTTATTGCTTCCATATCACAAGATCGTATAAAGCTTATTTTCTCCACACTAAAAGATCATACATATTTAGAGAGCAATTTTTATTGCATGCACCAATGACAACTTACTTGAAGGATCTTACTCAATCCGTAGGTAGGTATGGTGGAGTCTCATGGCAATACTGGTTTAAGGGATGTTTGGAAGAACAAGTAGTATCTCTACTTGGTGCAAAGAATTTGGCTAGCATGAGGGGGAAAGGCAAGCTCAACGTGTTGGGCGATCCATGACAATATACTTTATTTCGGATATAAGAAAACATAACCCATTACGTTGTCTTCCTTGTCCAACATCAACCTTTTAGCATGTCATATTTTAATGAGTGCTCACAATTACAAAAGATGTCCAAGATAGTATATTTATATGTGAAATCTCTCTTCCTTCAATATTCTTTCATGAATTGTTCAAGTGACCAATACAATGTTTGCTAACCTTCAATAAATTTACCACCTCTACTTCTTATATGTAAAGTCATTACTCCCCATGGGATAAGCATATGGAACATATATAATTTCAGGTTTATGATATTCAATTCATTCAACCATTTACTCATAGGATATAAGTGAAGCACACGAGTAAATGACAAACAACTCCAAAAAGATATAAGTGAAGATTAATGAGTAGTTAAATAATTATGTAGCTATGTGAAGACTCTCTCCCATTTAAGAATTTCAGATCTTGGGATATTATTCAAACAGCAAGCAAAAAAAATAAAACGACATTTCAAGGATAGCACTCATCATGTGAAGAAGCAAAAACTTAGGCTCAACCGATACTAACCGATAATTGTTGAAGAAGAAAGGTGGGATGCCTACCGGGGCATCCCCAAGCTTAGATGCTTGAGACTTCTTGAAATATTATCTTGGGGTGCCTTGGGCATCCCCAATCTTGAGCTTTTGTGTCTCCTTAATTCCTCTCATATCACGGTCTCCCTAAATCTCAAGAGCTTCATCCACACAAAACTCAACAAGGACTCGTGAGATAAGTTAGTATAAACCAATGCAAAAACCTTATCATACTCTACTGTAGCAAATCACTAAAATTATTATTCAACATTGCATACTAAATTCCTCTGCATATTTAATAGTCCTATCCTCAAATAGAATCATTAAACAAGCAAACATATGCAAACATAACAGCAATCTGCCTAAACAGGACAGTCTGTAAAGAATGCAGCAAGATCCATACTTCCCTAGCTCCAAAAATTATGAAAGAAAATTCCCACTGTAGTAAATTTATCAGAGCTTATTATGCAAAAGGTTTCAACATTTTATCACATTCTGACTTTTCTAGGGAATTTTTTGCAACAGCGGTAAACTTTCTGTTTTGAAACAGCAACATGTATACTTGCAAAATAAGCATGGTAAAGGCTATCCTTGACATTTTTATTGAAAATAGAGCTGCAAAACATTATTCTAAATAACAGCAAGCAAATACTAACAAAATAAAATGATGCTCCAAGCAAAACACATATCATGTGGTGAATAAAAATATAGCTCCAAGTAAAGTTACCGATGAACGAAGGCGAAAGAGGGGATGCCTTCCGGGGCATCCCCAAGCTTAGGCTCTTGGTTATACTTAAATATTACCTTGGGGTGCCTTGGGCATCCCCAAGCTTAGGCTCTTGCCACTCCTTATTCCATAGTCCATCGAATCTTTAACCAAAACTTGAAAACTTCACAACACAAAACTTAACAGAAAACTCGTAAGCTCCGTTAGTATAAGAAAATAAATCACCACTTAGGTACTGTTGTGAACTCATTCTAAATTCATATTGGTGTAATATCTACTTTATTCCAACTTCTCTATGGTTCATACCCTCCGATACCACTCATAGATTCATCAAAATAAGCAAACAACACAATGAAAACAGAATCTGTCAGAAACAGAACAGTCTGTAGTAATCTGTATCAAACGTACACTTCTGGAAATCCAAAAATTCTGAAATAAATTGGTGGACCTGAGGAATTTTTCAATTAATCTTCTGCAAAAATAATCAACTTAAAAGCACTCTTCTGTAAAAAAATGACAGCTAATCTCGTGAGCGCAAAGTTTCTGTTTTTTACAGCAAGATCACATTAACTTTCACCCAAGTCTTCCCAAAGGTTCTACTTGGCACTTTATTGAAACAAAAGCTATAAAACATGATTACTACAGTAGCATAATCATGTGAACACACAAAAACAGTAGGGGTAAATATTGGGTTGTCTCCCAACAAGCGCTTTTCTTTAATGCCTTTCTAGCTAGGCATGATGATTTCAATGATGCTCGTATAAAAGATAAGAATTGAAACATAAAGAGAGCATCATGAAACACATGGCAAGAACATTTAAGTCTAACCCACTTCCTATGCATAGGGATTTTGTGAGCAAACAACTTAGGGGAACAATAATCAACTAGCATAGGAAGGCAAAACAAGCATAACTTCAAGATTTTCGACACATAGAGAGGAAACTTGATATTATTGCAATTCCTACAAGCATATGTCCCTCCCTCATAATAAATTTCAGTAGCATCATGAATGAATTCAACAATATAACCATCACATAAAGCATTCTTTTCATGATCTACATGCATATAATTTTTATTACTCTCACATAAGCAAATTTCTTCTCATGAATAGTAGTGGGAGCAAACTCAACAAAATAACTATCATGTGAAGCATAATCCAATTGAAAATTAAAATCATGATGACAAGTTTCATGGTTATGTTTATTCTTTATGGCATACGCGTCATCACAATAATCATCATAAATAGGAAGCATGCTTTCATCATAATAAATTTTCTCATCAAAACTTGGGGGACTAAACATATCATCTTCATCAAACATAGCATCCCCAAGCTTGTGGCTTTGCATATCATTAGCATCATGGGTATTCAAATAATTCATACTAGCAACATTGCAATCATGCTCATCATTCAAAGATTGAGTGCCAAACATTAATGCATTCTTCTTCTAGCACTTGGGCACAATTTTCCTTCCCATCATTTTCACGAAAGACATTAAAAAGATGAAGCATATGAGGCAACCTTAATTCCATTTTTTTGTAGTTTTATTTTATAAACTAAACTAGTGATAAAACAAGAAACTAAAATATTCGATTGCAAGATCTAAAGATATACCTTCAAGCACTCACCTCCCCGGCAACGGCGCCAGAAACTGCTTGATGTCTACTACGCAACCTTCTCCTTGTAGACGTTGTTGGGCCTCAAAGTGCAGAGGTTTCTAGGACAGTAGCAAATTTCCCTCAAGTGGATGACCTAAGGTTTATCAATCCGTGGGAGGTGTAGGATGAAGATGGTCTCTCTCAAAGAACCTTGCAACCAAATAACAAAGAGTCTCTTGTGTCCCCAACACACCCAATACAATGGTAAATTGTATAGGTGCACTAGTTCGGCGAAGAGATGGTGATACAAGTGCAATATGGATGATAGATATAGGGTTTCGTAATCTTGAAATATAAAAACAGCAAGGTAACAAGTGGTAAAAGTGAGCACAAACGGTATTGCAATGCGTTGAAACAAGGCCTAGGGTTCATACTTTCACTAGTGCAAGTTCTCTCAACAATAATAACATAATTGGATCATATAACTATCCCTCAACATGCAACAAAGAGTCACTCCAAAGTCACTAATGGCGGAGAACAAACGAAGAGATTATGGTAGGGTATGAAACCACCTCAAAGTTATCCTTTCTGATCGATCTATTCAAGAGTCCGTAGTAAAATAACACGAAGCAATTCTTTCCGTTCGATCTATCATAGAGTTCGTACTAGAATAACACCTTAAGACACAAATCAACCAAAACCCTAATGTCACCTAGATACTCCAGTGTCACCTCAAGTATCCGTGGGTATGATTATACGATATGCATCACACAATCTCAGATTCATCTATTCAAACCAACACAAATTACTTCAAAGAGTGCCCCAAAGTTTATACCGGAGAGTCAAGACGAAAACGTGTGCCAACCCCTATGCATAAGTTCACGAGGTAACGGAACCCGCAAGTTGATCACCAAAACATACATCAAGTAGATCACGTGAAAATCCCATTGTCACCATAGATAAGCACATGCAAGACATACATCAAGTGTTCTCAAATCCCTAAAGACTCAATCCGATAAGATCACTTCAAAGGGAAAACTCAATCCATTACAAGAGAGTAGACGGGGAGAAACATCATAATATCCAATTATAATAGCAAAGCTCGCGATACATCAAGATTGTGCCAAATCAAGAACACGAGAGAGAGAGAGAGAGAGAGAGAGAGAGAGAGAGAGAGAGAGAGAGATCAAACACATAGCTACTGGTACATACCCTCAGCCCCGAGGATGAACTACTCCCTCCTCGTCATGGAGAGCACCGGGATGATGAAGATGGCCACCGGTGAGGGATCCCCCCTTCGGCAGGGTGCCGGAATAGGGTCCCGATTGGTTTTTGGTGGCTACAGAGGCTTGCGGCGGCGGAACTCTCGATCTAGGTTTCTTTTATGGAGGTTTCAGTATTTATAGGAATTTTTGGCGTAGGTCTCACGTCAAGGAGGTTCCCGAGTCGTCGACGAGGCAGGGGCCCATGCCCAGGGGGGTGGGCGCGCCCCCACCCTCGTGGATGGCTCGGGACTCTTCTGGCCCAACTGTTTTACTCCGGGGGCTTCTTTTGGTCCATAAAAAATCGTCAAAAATTGGCACGTCAATTGGACTCCGTTTGGTATTCCTTTTCTGTAAAACTCAAAAACAAGGAAAAAAACAGAAACTGGCACTAGGCTCTAGGTTAATAGGTTAGTCCCAAAAATAATATAAAAGTGCATAATAAAGCCCATAAACATCCAAAACAGATAATATAATAGCATGAATACTTCATAAATTATAGATGCGTTGGAGACGTATCAGCTATCACTATGAGTGAGAGCGGAAACTATGCAGTCCATGAGTTCGTATCCCTCTCTTGCATTAGCATGAACCTAAACTAACTACTGGCTGTCGCTCGGAAACCGAAAACTGGTACACCTGGGGCCTGACACTCCGGCCACTCGTCGTATACTCCTAGCGTTGCACTTCTTCGTCATCGATGATCTATGCACCTGCATCGTCACATGAGTCGATGATATGCAACATACATAGTTGAGCAACAGAAAGAGACAAACTTGGCAAAAATAGAAGCAACATATCATAAGCATAAATAACAAAGTTCATCGTACCCAAAATGCCCTAACCAGAGTGATCTTCGCTAGTTGAGGAGGACGGTTTAATTACATCACAAATAAAGTTTCGTCGTGCATAACTCAAAGTTTCGTCATTCAGAAAGTATGGACTAAACGGACACATTGTCATATATCGACAATCACTCCAACATGTCGTTCCATCCAACCAAGTTAGGGAGATAGACCCCGAGCTTAGTGAAAGGCTTCAGGTTGAGACACTGAGTGGCTACGCGTGTTCGGACTTCTTCCCGCAACATTTGGCCTTCCTCGTAGAACATACATGTTTTGTCAAGGACCTCCTTCACGATGACTTGGGCAAGTTCATGCTGGATGTGATAGAACTCAGCTCGAAGTCGATGATCCGGGATATCTCCTACGTTCTTTGCCCATTGTAGAATATGGGCATCGACGGATCTAGGTGACATGCGAAGGTCCTTATGATCCCGTCTGTACGCCAGCATGTGGTGTAGGACATAAAATCCATCACTAAGAGAATCACTCGGTTGCTGGATGCAGCAGAAGTCGGTCTTATGGCCGAAGGCGGGCCTGCCATCCCTTTTCTTCTTGTCCTTGACCTCTCCACCCCGTACGCCGTAGTAAAACATAGCACTATCGAGAACAGACTTGATGTGGGTGTAATCCTTTTTGTTCATGTTCTTCGATGAGTCCAAGTAAATAGCGTGGGAGTATCAGGGGTAAAGGATGATGAGGACGGCACGCCCGCCACTGCACAAAATAATTACACCTCAAATTAATTAGCCTCCACCGTGCAAATGAATGATTGAAATCAAAGGAAGGATATCCGCGCGGATGACTTACAGGGGATGATAAGGCACGAGAATCGCCTCCTTGTCCTTGTTAGCGACCATGAAATCGACGATGTAGTCCCTCGCGTATTCACGGTGCTCTGCGCAGACTGCCAAGAAGCCCTCATGCATGTAGTACAGGTCAGCGACACACATATAAGGTATCTGCTCAATCCCGATGATGTAGTTCATGTACAAGGCATAAAGGCGGACAAACATAAAATCCAGCTTCTTCAAGTGAAACATGTTGAAGATGTAATCGAATCAAAGGAAGAACTTGTCCGCGGGGCATGAGTGGACGTACGACCTTTGCCGCGGCACGTTAACCACATAGAGTGGGTATCCTGGATTTTCCGAGCCGATGAGGCTGTTCTCTCTCCGCAGCACATCGTCATGAAGTCTCCTTAGATTGCCGTGTGTAGCCTCTAAGGCCGCCTTAGGTAGGATTGGTTCACGGGCGACATGCCATTTTTCCGCACCGGGGATAGGTATACGGTCATGAACCCGAGGCTGCTGAGGCGGCTGGATCATAGAAGCAGCTTTGCTGCCTTTCCTCCATCTCTTCCTATGCTTCTTTCCTACTGGAAGTTCGTCTATAATACGTTCAGCCTCCGGGGGCGGCAATTCATGCACTGACTCATGACGCTCAAACCCTGAGTACTCATCATAGGCGCCAGTATTGAGATAATGTTCAGTGTTATCGTCATCCTCATCCTCATCTATGGTGACATGATCAGTGACTAATGGAGCCTCTTCCTCACCCCGTCCGCTATCACCCAGCACGACAGCCGACGCTAATTGGGTAGGTGGGGTGTTGATGTTCATACCTTGCTAACGTTGCGTGCTCGTGGGTGTGCTCCCGGCCGCCTCCAGACGAAGCAGACTCTTTGGCCACAACAGGACCCACCCATTGCAACCACCAAGCCGCCGCGGGGTCTCGTCGTCATCCCCCTAGTACCGGAGGAGCCAAATTCTCGTGGCCCAGTTTGACACTGACCACGGAAACCTTGAAGACGTCAGGGGGGATCGGCCGGCTGTGGAACAATGGTTCCTTCGGCTTCATTATCATCACCTTCCCCACGTCCACCTTCTGGTCGCCGATGGTGTACAATATGGTGCACGGGGTTACGTCGGCCTGCAAAGACATGTCTGCGATGTGAGACATCCGAAAGGCAACAAAAACAAGAGATTATACATTTATTGAAGAGGGCCGGTGTGACAGATACCGTGAGGGCGTCGAGCTCAGCCAAGGACGAAGCACCGTCGAGCACGTCCAAGACAGAGGACGGGCTGCTATGAGCAGGTGCGGGAGCCGGTGCAGGAGCCAGTGCGAGAGTAGGTGCAGGTGCTGGTGCTAGTGCAACGCTAGTCGAGCTGCTCCCGAAGAAGTCGGCAAGGGGAAAGTCCGCTGCATTTTTTCTGGATTTTGCCTGCTCCAATTGAAAACGGCCGGAACCAAGGCACTAGACATATCTGCAATCACCTGTTTTGCGGCAGCTACCACTGTTGCGACTATCTCAACTGATTTCTTCTCAACCTTCTTGTCGATGTTCTCTTCAGTTAACCTCCATCTTTCCTTTCTCTCCTCCGTGGTCTCATGGTAGTACTTCTTCCACGTGGCGCCGTCTCCGACACCGTGCACGCGTCCATACGACGGCCGAGTGTCCACCGGGAGTCGTTTCAATATGTTCAACGCCCGGTTGAATGGGGTGTCCCACATGGGCCTCGCCAACGCCTCAGACGGCGAGTCGCTTTCGGCCGCAATCCTATGCTACTCTCTCTGCAAAAGGAACAAGGATCGTTTACAAATATGACTAAACATGTAGTCGAATTGATCAAAAACTAAAATTACCAGCAGTCTCATGAACTCTGTCGTGATCGGGTCGGTCTTGAAAACCTTCTTGACTGAGTCCCAATGGTGCCGTGCCATGAGGACGTCATGCTCCTGCGGGACGGTGAAGTCCGCCAAGGGGTCTGGGATCCCAGACTTTCGGTTTCCGCGTCCTCCTTGGCCCATATGGACCTCTTCCTGTCGTAACCATGACTTCCGAGGCGGTGGCGCCCCATGTTCCTCTGTTGAAGCCCCTTCATGTACTTTGACTTTTTTGGCAGTTGCGGCCTCGCAAGCTGCCTTGAATATTTCAAACTGCTCTTGCGTGATTGTAGGATTATCCTTTACAATCTCGGAGTAGGGTTCATTTTTGTTGATGATCTGATGTTTGACCCTTGTTTTCCAGGCGGCCAACGCGTCGCTAAACTTGGTCATGGCGTGTTTGTTTATCTTCTTCATTGTGTGGTACTTATCTGGATTTTCACATTCCTTTTCATCCCGGCCCGGGAACAAGAATATCTGGTGTAGCTTCTTTAGGAGGGAGGGCCTCATATTATCTATCTTCTTTAGTTTCTCATCGTTGATGGTGGCGGTTGTCCGTACGATGCAGCCTATTTGATTGCCGTAGCACGATCATGCTTCCTCGGGCGTTGTTGGCTCAAAAATGCCGTCGTCCATCTCCGTGACCACCAGTCTAGTAGTCATGAGCTGGTTTAGGCGTCGTGCTCTTTGCTTTCGGTTCTATACCGGCTCCGCTAGTCTCGGCGCCGGTCTCAGTATCAGCGTCGGTCTGCATGTCGGTCTCAGTCCCCGATGCGACAGGTGGGCCCAGCAACAACATCTGTTGATCGTCAGCAAGGCTCAAAAATTCATCTGCCGCCAGGTAGACGTTGTCGCAATCACCAGAACCCTGTCCTTCATCGTTTCTAGCCATGTTTTCCTACGATTAAATCTAGTCAATTAATCTAGCCTTAATAAAATGAATAATGACATAAAAAATCCCTATGTTTTGCAGGAACGTTGACTCCTTCCCGGTGCGGCAAATCCCGGGCACTCGATATGTCCTAGTTTGTAGCACAAGTCATGCCGGAATTCGCGGAAAAGTTCGGCATCACCTTTGCTAAAAAGTGGACAAATCGAGCACCTGAAATTTGCCGGAACGGAAATGAATCAACATTCCGGCAAAACATAGGCCACTCGGCTTCATTCCCTGGAAACAACAAAAGGCCACTTGGGCACAATCGAACCACTTGTATGTTGCATATAACAAGACCACTTAAGAATATGTACATGAGAAACTACAATAGTAGATAAACATGAGCAAACACAATTGAGGAATTTGCATATATCATGACCACTTCAAATTTGCATCTCCTAGTGTTTGACACTTCAAGAAAATCTACACAAATCTCATGCTCTCTCAAACTCAATTCAAAAACCAAATATAGATTATATTTAGTTAACTACTGAACTAAATTTTACTCTAAACTAAACCCTACTGCCCTAATTAACATCTAGTTAAACAAACTCAATTTAAAAACTAAACCCTACTGAACTAATTAATATCTACATTATCTACTACTTAACATCTATTATTACCCTAACTAAAAAACATCTACTATTAACCCTACTGCCCTAGTTAACTAGTACCACCACTACTACTAATTTACATCTAGTACTACTACTACTAAAAAAGATTATCTATGAACCCTACTGTCGGTGTCAAAACTGGCGGATCTCGGGTAGGGGGTCCCGAACTGTGCGTCTAGGATCGATGGTAACAGGAGACGGGGGACACGATGTTTACCCAGGTTCGGGCTCTCTCTATGGAGGTAATACCCTACTTCCTGCTTGATTGATCTTGATGAATATGAGTGTTACAAGAGTTGATCTACCTCGAGATCATATATTGTGGTCTAAGCCCTAGAGGTATGATGTGTAATGTCATAATGATCTAGCCTATATCATCTATCTATCGACTAGCCTGGCCTCGGCTTATATAATGTACCAGAGGCCTAGGATTACAAGAGTCCTAGTCGAATACGCCGGTGGGGAGGAGTCCTTGTCTTGATCACCAAGTCTTGTGGAATCTTCCTTGCATATGTCATCGGCTGTCCGAACTGGCCCATGAGTATTCGGCCCTGGGGTCCTCGGCCCAAATCAACTGATCAGGAGACGACGTGGTGAGTACCCCCTAGTCCAGGACACCGTCAGTAGCCCCCTGAGCCGGTCTTCAAGTTGGGGACGCTCCTCGATTCTTCCGAAGTGTTCTTCATCTTCGATCGTCGGTCTTGAAAACTGGTTCAACAAATCCTCTGATCTTCGATCATGAGGATCGCCGAAGTGAATCCGGAAAGTTTATACGTCGGGTATCCGAGGAGCCCTTTTAAGTTCTCGGCCTTTATCAATGCCTTGTTATATTTTACGCCACACCTCGGGTTTGAAGTGTTTCCCGTGCGGCGGTGTCTTCTCACATCCGAGCTTCAACGCCGGACTGTATTCGAGGTATCTTTCGCAGCCGAGCACACACGCCGGACCGCTTCCGAGCTCCAACGCCGGATTGTATCCAATCCCCCACACCAGACTATGTCCAAGCTCCAACGCCGGACCGTATCCGAGCTCCAACGCCGGACTATATCCGAGGTGTCATAGAACACCCTGGTTCAAAAAACTTGAAGGAGTTTAGCCGAGCTTAATGCCGGAAATGCCCTCTATGGAGCCAGCCATTCAAATCCGAGCTTTATGCCGGACTACCTCCAAGGTGGTGCACCACCTCGGGCTTGGGATGATTGTTTACGGATTTTATTTCCGATGCGTGTAAATTTATTCATTGTCAACATGTATAACTAGTAGCCCTCAAGGTGTGTGTCGGTCTAAAACCCGAGATGCACCTGAAGGAAAACATGAAACCGCTGATCCTAGTAGCCCCTGAGACTCAGGTCGATGCACGAAATCGGCCTGAGGATCAACTCCTAGCTCGGTAGCACACGTAGGAATAGAAACGCAGTGTAATATATTAGAGATAATAGTGATCGGCGAACGGGCCCTTGAGAGAGGGTCTTGAAAAGTTGTCGTAATATATTTAGCTTGACGCCGGATAGGTCCAAATGGTACTTATTGTTGTCCGAAGACACGCTTTCCCATAGTTCGATCAAGCCGAACACTGAGCCCTTTGAATTTTCTACATTGAATAGGCAATGCAGTAGCCCCCGAGACACTGGTCGGGTGGCAACACCAGATCAGGGGATTGATGTGCCCCTTTAATATTTGTAAATAATGAGCGCAAAGCCCAGTAGCCCCTGAGCCTTAATGTGGGCACGGGTGGCCGAATTAAGGATCGATATCCAGAGTAAAATCACAGATTATGTGTAATGATTCTATGTATCCAAGTACTTTACATCATTATTTTGACTCCATTGCGACCGTTTATCAGTTGAAAGTGGCCCATCGTCAGCTTCTACCCCTTTGTAGATACTACGCAGGGTGTTTCCGCAATAACAAGAGAACCCTTAGCCGACGCCTCGGTGCCCGAAGGCGGTTGTGTTAGCGGAAACGAGGCAATCAGATATGCGAGCTTTATAACTTTCGCTTAGTCATAGGAGCTTTAAACTGGGGAAGCTAGCTATGAGCCCCCGGTTAGTGTTCGGCGACATCCGAGGTCAAGCCGTAAACACTTCGGCCAATGTTATGAACGGCCCGTCATTTAACATAGTCATCGGATCGCTGACCAGTTTACACTTATCGTGACAGTCAGTTTTTGGCTTTCTCCACTGAGGTGCTTAACCATGCGAGCTGGAAGCACAATCGCAGTGGTTCTCCCTTTGCACACCTAGCCGAACAAAGCGGAACGTAGGAGGCAAGCATAGGAGCTGGGCAACCCAACTATTGACCAAAGACACAATTCGAAACCTATGCATATATAGTAGTGTCCGAGAATGTTTTTGCCGAATCTCTAAAGGTGTCCGGCGTTGCACTGCGAGGCTTATGCTGGAAACACACAAATAGTTTAAAAGTGCCATAGGCTTGGAAAACCAAAAAAACTTCAGTAAAAACTGGACGTCCGAACTACAACAAGTGTTCGGTGCCAAATCGAAAATTGGTATTAGAAAAAAAAAGGTGCTTCTGTCGTGCTTTAACATGACACATCCTATCTCAAGACTTCAAGCGGGTCAGCCTACGGCTTCAACCTCCTATCCCGAAGGCGGTGTACTTCTAGTTAGGCCAGTTTAGTAACTGATCTCTAGCGGTTTTATGAGAGAAATTAGGCTCCCCAGCTAGTGACCACACACTCGTGTCGAAAGAGGGAGTGGTAAATAATAATAAAAACTTTGCAACGACTAAGAAGAAGAACACTTATTATAAAATGGCTCATATAAATTTAAGAGCCCCCAAGTGACTTGGGTAAAAGAATTTTATGTATAATGATTGTATGTACCGAAGTACTAATATCATATCTTTGTTCACCCGAACTTTAAACGCGTCTTAACCGACCGTCGGCTTCTCCCTCTTCGGTCAAGGACCGAAAAGTGTTATGTACTCCACCTGTCGAAAATATCGATGGTGTTTCCGATAACCAGGCAATCAGGCCATAAGGCTGTAACAGACAAAGCGCGCTCAGGGAACTTATGCTATATTACTGACGAAGTGTAAGAAGCATCTTCGAAGAAAATAGTGCCCCCACCGATACCTTTCTTCGGTTTCTCATTGTTACTATGAGACTTGTGCAATAGATTTTTTGTACTCATGAGTTCCGTTGTGTGCCGACCATAATTGAAAACAATAAGAGCGCTAGCTTTCGGCTTCACCCAGTCTGAGGTCCGAGCTCGGATGACCCGATCGTGACAATCGCAGAGGTGCTCCCTTTACTCCCTAGCCGAACAATCGGGAACGTAGGGGTAAACACAGGAGCGAGGCAACCCAGCTTGCAAATCGCTTAAGTCAATATAGTGCATATTGTAGCGTAATACACGAACAAGGAACGAAGCTGTACAAGTATAATCATATGCGAGAGGAAAGGCTTCATGAAGGAAGCCCCCAAGTGAACTGGGTATTTGAATTTGTGTGTCACAAACAAGGTTATGACAAGGAATTTTTCACAAACAACTTTTTGCCAAAAAAGTATAATGCTTGGTCGAACCGAACACAAGTTAAAAATTTAAAACTTTGAGCATGAAAGCGACTTAGCTGGTTAATTTGTTCGGCATTGATGACGTGGTCCGAGCTCGATGCGGGACAAGGTTCCATCCCCCAAGCCGGTCCCGAGGTGGCGGAGCGAAGAGCTCGGCACTCCGAAGTGGTGTCATAGCACGACCAATGCAGGCCGGCAGAGTGACGCCGAAGTCCCCGGCGTGGGTTAATAAGGTGTTGACGAAGCCCCCCGTCCAGCCGAGGTGACATGGTATGTCAGTACGCCGAGTTGACGATACTGCCCGACCCGGATCATTTTCCTTTGCACAAAAAATAGTGCAAACCGAAGATAATAGTAATAATAATAATTAAAAAATCGTTGCATAATATATAATTTATGCAAAGTGAGTAATAAAAGAACATATGGCCTGCGCGCTGAACACTCGATGAGGTAGAGCTTTCTCGGCGATGCCGAAGTCCCCAAGGCAACCGAACACGTCGGTATGGCAACACGACCAACAAGGTGATCACGCGAGCCGATTTACTCTGATTGGGACGACAGCGTCGGCTTGCCGAAGAGACCATGTGACGTAGTCGAAGTCCATTACTTCACAGGTCGGTCTGAGTTCCGGATGCGGCGTTCGCCGGACTATGTACGGTAACTGACCGAACCACCATGCGACCGTCGTTAGTGCGGCCACCATTCGATAGACCTGTGTACAGATGATGGAACAAACCAGAGTAATGATTTCTTGAGAAAAATAAACCCAAACAAGAAAAAATTACTAGGATTAATAGCACCTGGTTTATTTGTTGTAGCAATGTGAAAAAAGGTGACTCCCAAAATTGGGACTCGATCTGCACACCCATTGCCTGACGGGCGATAAAGCGACGGCATGGCGACGCTGGCAAAGGTCGGCTTGCCGAGGCAAAGCCCTCGGTCCAGCCAACGTGACGAGGCGGGTCGGCTAGTGACGCCGAAGTCTCCGGAGTAGGTTGATGAAGAGGTGGCGGAGCCCTCGGTCCAGCCGAGATGTCGAAGCCTCGATGTCAGCCGATGATTCGAAGTAGGCCGGCGTGATGGACATCGGCTTGAAAAAGAAACAGTGTGGCCCTGCCGATACCGGTCGTGACGTGGTCAAGGCCAGCTTGATGAAGTGACCGTGCGGCGATGCCGGTGTGCCCGCTCCGTGTAATCCGTGGGGCGGCGATGTTGGTGATGATTTATCTTCGCGATGCCGAACTCTTGTTCGGCTTGCCGAGATGATGATCCGAAAAAGTTGAGCTCGGCTCAATAAAGTGACAACGTGTCTAGCGCAGGTCAGCAGCCGTAGAGCAACGTTGTCGGGCTCGTTTGACGCCAGCACGATGGTGAAGATCATATTGGAAAAGACTTCAAAATTAGCGGGATGTGTTTGGGAACAAAACACAATACCCCATACAAAACTTCCTTCAAAAAGCAAGTCCGAAATCCTGTTCATAAAAAAGATGAATTCGGGTCAGATTCGTCCTCGCGCAGAAAACAGATCCGAAAAGTGATGCACTAATCGAAAGGTTCCCAGAGTTTAGACGGTCGGATCGAGCTAAAATTTTGAGGGGTGGTAGATATAGGAAATCCGCAGCCGATCAACGGTTGGATCTTCCAAAGGACATCCGAGCTAGAAGCTGGACACCACGCCCTAAACTCGTCCAGATTCCCGTCCAGTTTTGACAGGGCTCCGGTATATCGCGGATTGCTAGAGATTCCTCCATCGAAACTCGACGAAATTTTCCAGGGTTGTTGTAGACTCAATTCCGCACAATTCCACCGAAGCAATCGTTAAAACGACATTTGAGGAGGCGGTGGCGGCGGATACAAGTCCGCTGTCCAGAAAAACAGCACGGTCGCCCGAGTGCAATGTTGACGTTGAGCCCCCAGGCTCCCTGGATGATTCCTCCATGATCTTGATAGAGATCGGAGTTGATGTTGATGAAGGCCCTCATCCGAACATGACGATCGGAGGTAGGGCGCAGTCCTCGGTCCAGCCAAGGTGACCAGCCGAGCCGGTGACGAAGAAGCCAACGTCGCAGTTGATCTGCAGTCGAGCCATTGATCCTTTTGCCGATCACACAGCGAAACTCTCAATGAAAGCACCAATGTCGGTGTCAAAACCGGCGGATCTCGGGTAGGGGGTCCCGAACTGTGCGTCTAGGATCGATGGTAACAGGAGACGAGGGACACGATGTTTACCCAGGTTCGGGCCCTCTGTATGGAGGTAATACCCTACTTCCTGCTTGATTGATCTTGATGAATATGAGTGTTACAAGAGTTGATCTACCTCGAGATCATATGTTGTGGTCTAAGCCCTAGAGGTATGATGAGTAATGTGATAATGATCTAGCCTATATCATCTATTCTATTGACTAACCTGACCTCGGCTTATATAATGTACCAGAGGCCTAGGATTACAAGAGTCCTAGTCGAATACGCCGGTGGGGGGGAGTCCTTGTCTTGATCACCATGTCTTGTGGAATCTTCTTTGCATATGTCATCGGCTGTCCGAACTGGCCCATGAGTATTCGGCCCTGGGGTCCTCGGCCCAAATCAACTGATCGGGAGACGACGTGGTGAGTACCCCCTAGTCCAGGACACCGTCACTTACTACTAATTAACATCTACTACTACTGCTAATTAACATGGCAGGAAGAAAATGCAGAGAGAGAGGAGGGTGGGGGCTTACAGAGAGGGGAGAGATGGTGGCGGGGAGGTGCTCGGCGACGGAGGCAGGGGAGGGCGGGCTCGGGCTCGGGCAGCGGCGGTCCTGGGTGGGCTCCGGTGGCGGTGAGGTCGAGGGCGGCGACGGTGAGGTTGAGGGCGGCGACAGTATAGGTAGAGGGCGGCGGCGGTGAGGTTGAGGGCAGCCTCGGGCGGCGACGGTGAGGTTGCGGGCGTCGACGTCGGCAGGAGACGGCGGCGAAGTGGGGCGAGGGATTTGGGGGAGAAGTGGCGGCCGGGTGGAGGGAAACCGCTGGTTAAGTCAAACAAAGCGGTAGCGCATTACTGAAAACACGCTATAGCTAAGTTAGCTATAGCGCGTTTAACTAAACGCACTACTGCTATGCCTTTTCTGTTTTTTTCTTTTTCATTTATTTTTCTTTACATTTTATTTTTTTCCTTTGCCCTTTTTCTATTTCTTTCATTTTCATTTACTTTTCTATTTGCTTTTCATTTTATTTTATATTCGTTAGCAGTAGCGCGTTTCTACGTAAACGCGTTGCTACAATAATATTAGCGGTAGCGCTGTTTCTATAAGACCGCTACTACTATGTGTAGCCTATCGGCTTAGTAGTGGGAATTTTAGTAGTAGCGCTTTTACCTCTAGACGCGGTACTGCTATATATGTATCTGTAGCGCTGTTATCCTGCACGCGCTACTGCTATGTAGCACTAGCGCGCTTTTTTAACAAGCGCTACTACTAAAGTTCTGTATATAAAATTTTCCCTAGTAGTGTAATACTTCTGTCCAATATATTTTTTGGTGTTGAATATAGCATACTATAGTGTTTGGAACCTAAGATTTGCAAAAAAAATGGTCGATTAATGGTCAACCGATAAAATTGATTAATTGGGCAATTTCTGATTAATCTCTAATCCCCAGCTGACCGAGACACTAACGATAAACGATATCCTCAACATTGGTCCATACTACAATACACTGACGATACAATTATTTTCATGGAACATGATCTAGCAAAGGCTAGAAATACAAAGCTAGTGCTATGCCTTTTTGAGCAATTGTCGGTGTTGAAGATCCATTTTAACAAAAGTGAATTGTTCTGTTTTGGGAGAGCCAAAGATGAACAAGATACACATAGACAATTGTTTGGATGTGAATTGGGTTCTCTACCGTTTCGTTATCTGGGCATACCAATTCATCATCGCAAACTATCCAATAAGGAGTGAAAATGTATTAAAGATCGATTAAAAAAACTAAGCTGCTGGAAGGGTAAGCTTATGTCTTATGATGGTCGACTTGTTCTAATAAACTCAGTGTTAATAAGCATGCTGTGATGTTCCTACTATCTTTCTTTGAAGTGCCTGCGGGGGTACGGAAAAGGTTATACTTCTATCGATCATGATTTTTCTGGCAATGTGATGAAATCAAGACAAAATATAGTCTAACCAAGTGGTACATTATATGTCGACCAAAGGACCAGGGTGGGCTAGGGATTTAGAACTTAGAGGTATAGAATAGATGCCTGCTCAGCAAATGGCTGTACATGCTTTCTGTTGAGACCAAAGGAATGTGGGTACAAATTTTGCGTAATAAGTACCTGCAATCTAATACCCTGGCCCATGTTATCGTAAGACCCAATGACTCGCCTTTCTGGAAGGGGTTAATGAGGACGAAAGCAGCCTTCTTTCACATGACTAAATTTATCATTGGGAATGGTAACTCTACTAGATTATGAGAAGATACCTAGTTAGGGGAGACGCCACTAGCCACACAATATCCTTCTCTCTATAATATTGTACAACGTAAGGACGCTTATATTGCTACAATATTATAGTCTGTCCCTCTAAATATCCAGTTGAGGAGGTCCGCGGTACGAGACCGACGGGACAATTGGCTACATCTCGTGCGAAGGGATGGACGCTCACCTCTCTGATGATCCAGATATGATTCACTGGAAATTGTCCACAAATGGGATATTCTCTGTGAAGTCTACGTATTTAGACTTAATAGACTCTGGTCCTATTCCAAAATCAATCCATATTTGGAAGATTAAAGTACCATTAAGAATCAAAATCTTAATGTGCTTTGTGCGCAAGGAAGTGATTCTAACTAAGGATAACTTGGCAAAGTGAAGATGGGAGGGTAGTAAACGATGTTGCTTTTGTGATCAAAATGAAACTATACAACGCCTCTTTCTCAAATGTCCTCTCGCCAAGATCTTATGGCGTACGCTTCACGTAGCCTTTAATGTTAGCCCTCCTAATAGTATTAACACGTTATTTGGGACATGGCTTGATGCAATGGAGCCAAGTACTGCGGGACATATTCGAATAGGAATATTTGCATTACTTTGGGCTATATGAAACTGCATAAATGACATGATTTTTCATAGACAGACTTTTATAAAAAAAATTGCAAGTTATATACAAAGCCATAGTTTAGATCCGTACGTGGTCGCTACTCAGTCATGCAGAAGCCATGGAGCTTATGGCTATTGGGTGCAACCGTTGGAAGGCGGTAGCACAGGATACTTAAAACCAGTTTGGATGACGGTTCAATAATAGGCTAAATGTTTAGTCATCTTGACCTGTTTTCGCAGGTTGTGGCAACTTTTATTTTCAATTTACTTTGGCTCTTCTTGTGAGATTGTACCCAGCCTCAGACCTATTTGGGCCTTTTGCTTAATAATATGGTCACATGCATCATTCTGATGTAGAGGCCGAAAGTAACCCTCCTTTAAAAAAAATGTTGATGCAGAGTAGCTTTTCATCGAGGGCAGTACCTCCACCTTGCTGCTCCCGTTGACACGCCATCATCGAGACACACCTCAAGCTTGCTGCTCCCGGCACTTATCCATCATTGCCATTGTCTGCAGCGAAATCCCATAGCCAGCTATGTCGAAAGTGTACTGACGGCATAAGCATGTGGTTGCGGGTGTCAACGAAGTCAAGGAGGAGGAGGGCATCAGCTCATGGCAAAGACAGTGACAGAGAAGAAGTTTGGGGTTGACAAAGTGTACTGGGATGGAGAGTTGGGAGGCCCATGGGTCCACGCGGATGTCAAGGGACACACTCCCTCCCTGCGACGACACCCCTGACTCGTCATTCACGTGTAGAGCTCACATGGCAGCCCATTCATATCTCTTAGTGGGGTCGGACTAAACTTCATGCACGAATAGGGGCTTCCAGAATTTTTCTACAAATTATGCCAATAATTCCAATAGAGGTAAGGGGAAAATATCATCACGCATAGCCACTCTAGTAATACAATGTATGATCTTTTACATGCAGTAACACAATAATGTTGAGCATCAAATACAGGGTTCTGAAGTTTTCATCACACAAAAGTTGCACGCAAAATAATTGAGGATCTTGACTGGAATAATCCATCACTCGAAGTAGTATACATGCATATATGCGGCCGGCCGGGTGCCACGTATATACTTATTCTTCGCACTTTCTTCGCCGTCTTCAATCAAGGCAACCACGGGGGCATGAAAGTTGTCATGCATGAGTTACTCATGGACTCAGGAGGGTACCTACGGAAAGAGAGGATTAACAATCAGTTGAATGGCTAAATATATGGAGGGAATGCACCTCCTAAGTTTGCAACAGTCTTTTATAAGAAAATAATGGAAATTTATTGTTTTCGCCCTACAGAAAGTACTCTGCCGCAAAACAATTATACTCCTACAAATTACGGCTGCTATCTCGACAGGTTAAATTTATATCAAACTTCAAACGTAGAATGAGAGTAATACCCTATGTGAAGTGTGGGTTCACCAGCAGCATCAAGGGGGTGGAAAAATCCATTGCCGCCGTGCATCGGCGGCTGCACTTCCGGCTGACGTTCATAGCCCAGTACATTGTTGTTGTGCTCCCAGAGCTGCTGCCCATGAACCTGGTTGCTCTCCTCCAACTGCATCTCTCAAAACAAAATCAGACATTACCTAACCTGTTCATTTTTAAGAGTACCAGTCATGGATTTCTTTTTTTGCTCGTTGTTCTCTAAGAACAATTAGGGTTAGGATGAGTAAGAAAGTAACTGTTTCATTTTGATCTCCTTTGAGATGAAATACATACGGATTATGGAATGTTGCTACAAGAATACATATATGAAATAATTAGACTTGCAATCGTAGAAGTACCTACTTTTATTCGAAGACATTTATTCGCCTCTGAAAACATTTGTTCCTGCATGTTTAATAAATTATGGGAGGTCATTCACTAATTAAATAGCCAGGTTTTAATACTGTTGAATTTCTGAGAGAGCGTACCCTTCTCTGGAGTTCTGTCAATTGGTCAACCATATGTTGTGTCTATAACAAGGGGGGAAAACTTGTTAGGACGCACCAAGCAACCTCATAATTGTACGCATAAAGTCATTAAGAAAGTAACGTAAAGATTTTTCATATGCAGAGTTATATCTACTTCAAAAGGAAAAATCCACACTTATTAGCTGGAAAAATCACTTGCTAAAAATTAAGTAATCAGTACCCTTGTTGTTCGAATGTGCTTCAAGGATGAATCGAGTTGCTTCTCAAGGCTCTCGAGCTCTTTTATGCCTAATGAATCAAGATCTTCACCAAGCAAATTCCTGGATAAGATGCAAAAAGAAGTGGTTCATTATGCGCAGATAAAATAAGTATTTCACCTTTCGACTACGCTGAAAAGAAACGATACTAAGAGGTAAACTTGGATTTGGTGGAATGGATACGATCACTGGTAATGATCCATATTAAGTTGAGTATGCGTACTTTTACTTTTGTGACCTTTCAATGTCACATTTGCAAGCACCAACAGTTTGGTAAAGAGCCACCAAACTCTACAAAAGTTACTATTACCTCTCTCAAAATATAAGACGTTTTTGAGACGGAGGTAGTACTTCTTAAGGTTTCTATTGTATTCCATTTTGAAAGAATGTTAATTGCAGTTTGATGCTCAATCTGACAATCATTCAAGCAACCAAAACAATGATTAGTTACTGCACTTAAATTTCGATCATCACTAAAGATATAGTTTCTGATAGTGATATGTTGCAAAAGAGAAACACATTTCACATTTGTAGTTGCTGCTGATTTCAGTTATTTTTAACTTCAAGATAATAAGTGATAAAGAAACAATATAAAAGTAAGTGTTAAAATAGCTCATTGAAAACACAGCGTACCTTTGTGTTCGCTGTAAATTATCAACCCGTGCCTTTAGTTTCAGGTACTCATTGCGGCTGTTTTTCAGTTGCTGAAAGGAAATAACATAGCACAACTTTACTTCACTAAGAACGATAAGAACAACATTTTATTGAACATTATGTTGGCCCAGACCCGACACCGTGTACTTTCCGGCGACGGTGATACGACCAACGATGAAGCAAAGCGACACTGACTGTTTTGGTTCCTGCCGGCTGGCCGTAGTGTACGCTCACGTATTTCTGGTGTTGCTTGCCGTAGCTATCGATCAGGAGTTCATCGACTAGCAGAAGGCTACCTTTGCACTTTGGTACATCGTGCATCTTGGCGTAAAGTAACGGAGGATCATGGCGGATGACGATAAGAACAAGCAACTGGCAGAGTACTCCGGTGCGGCTAAAGTATTTGCTGCTCCGGCGAGTTCGTCGTACCCACGATTTGATCGCGAGAACTTCGGGGTGTGGAAGGCCCTCATGGAGTGTGGTCTCCGCGCCGACGAGCTATGGGACGCGGTCGACCCAGGAGGCGACGCGTTCAAGAAGGAGGGAGCCGAGCACCGGAAGGATCGGCAGGCGGCGTCGGCGATTTACTCGGTGATGCCGATGGATGTCCTCCAGCACCTCATCGCCAAAGCAACGGCGAAGGAGGTGTGGGATATGCTGAAGCTCATGTTCGAGGGACACACCCGCATCAAGCAAGCCAATCTCCAAACTCTCCTAAGGAACTACGAGACTTTGGTCATGGGCGACAATGAGTCCGTGGATGCGTTCGCTTCACGGGTGGCTACTCTCGTCAATCGGATCCACGCGCTTGGAGAAAACCTCACGGAGACCTCGCTTGTCCAGCGGTTCTTGCGCGCAGCCCCTCCCCGGTACCTGCAAATTGTCACGGCGATCGAGCAGTGCGTCGGTCTCGAGACTCTCTCCATCGACGATCTTGTCGGACGGTACAAGGCCCACGATGAGCGGATGCGGTGCAATCTTGGGGACGGGAGGAACGACGAGCTTGTGATGCTCACAAGGGCGTAGTGGGTCGCTTTGTCAAAGGAAAAGCAAGACGGATCCACGAGCAGCAGCAAGAAGGGGAAGCAGCGTTCGGTGAGAAAGAACTTTGCCGACTCGGATGACGACTCAGACGATGAGGCTGTACCACCACCGAGGAGGAAGTTTGACATCAGGAAAGTGAGGTGTTATAATTGTGGCTTCCTCGGCCACTTCAAGGCTGACTGCGAGGAAGCACCGAAGTAGAAGGCGCTCATGACCCAGCAAGGAGATGATGGAGACATGATGTTGATGTGTAAACTGGTGGACGACGAGGATCCAGACTCTCAAGCCTTGACTAAAGAAATTGTCGAGCTTGCGGAAGAAAAAGTTTGCCATCATCTTCATGGTTCGGAAACTCGTATCTATGCTAGAGATGCGGGGGGTGGTTCCAAAGCTTATGTCGATGCTATGGGCATAAGTGCCAACTTTGCTGGAGTAGATGCAGCGATAGCTGCGTGTGCTCGACCATGGAGAAGTAATCTTTGTGCCGTTCAGAGGTTCATAGGTGGCCACAAAAATAACACTGGACATGGTGTCTCGCTGAGTAGGCTGAAAGCACCGGCCGCAGGCACCAAAGCTGGATCCCTTGTGCGGAGTAAGGGCGCCTCGCACCCAGCAGCGAGTGCTGCACAAGGAGCCTCCAAGGCAGCTACGTGTGGTGGCCTAGCCACAAGACAAGGCTCGCATGGTGGGCTACAAACAAGTCTAGCAGGAGGGCTTGGTGGCTCACGTGGTGAGCTAGGGCCATCTACAACTAGTGACGTTGCAAGTGATCCAGGAGATATGCAAGGTTCATTACCAGCGCATGTACGTACAGTTTTGCCATGCTTGGCCACTATAATGCAAGAAGATGGGAACGGCAAGGTAACATCCGTACCCGGGATCTAGCTTTGCCAAAAGCAATGTGCGAAGCAAATGGTGAGGAGTTACTCCTGAAGGTACAAGGAGCCATGCAAATAATGTTGTCTCCGAAGGCACAAGAGACGAGGACAACGCCACCTACACCTGTACTGCTACAACCGGTGTTACACCCATATTCGAAGAAGACTCTTCGGACGATTGACCCGGCAAAAGTGAAAGGGAGTGGGCGACGGTGTCTAGCAAGCGCCGAGGAACCGGTGAAATTTGAGGACGCAAATACGGAGAAGTGTTGGCGTCATACTATGAAAGAAGAGTTGGGGTCGATCCATGACAATAATTCATGGGAGCTTATGGATCTTCCCAACGATGAAAAGGCTATGGAGCTCAAGTGGGAATTCAAGGTCAAGAAAGATGTTGAAGGGTGCATGAAGCACAAAGCGAGGTTTGTAGCCAAAGAGTATGTGCAAGAGGAAGGTGTGGACTTCGAAGAAGTGTTCGTTCCCATTGCAAAGATGGAGTCGGTGAGATTACTCATCGCTCTCGCGGCTCAGAAATCATGGAAAGTACATCACATGGATGTAAACTCCGCGTTTTTGAATGGCGAGATAGAAGGAGATGTGTATGTGAATCAACCATCGGATTTCATCAAAGAGGGAGAAGAGCACAAGGTACTGAAGTCACACAAAATCTTGTATGGGCTATGCCAAGGACCTCGGGAGTGGAACAACAAACTTGATCGGACATTGATTTCTCTTGGATTTGAGAAAGCCCCACTAGAGCATGCAATGTACAAGCGAGGTGAAGGGAGGGATCGTCTACTAGTTGGCATCTACGTCGACGACCTATTAATTACTGGAGCAGATGAAGAAGTGATTGCAAAGTTCAAGCTACAGATGAAAGAGCTTTTCAAGATGGATGATCTAGGTCTTTTGAGCTACTACCCCGGGATAGAGGTACATCAAAAGACGGAGGGGGTCACACTATGCCAGGAGGCATGCACAAGGAAGGTACTTGAAAGCCCTGTCATGAGAGATTGCAATCCAGTTGACGCTCTAATGGAACCTTGTCTAGCGCTGAGCAAGAAAAGTAAAGGACCCGTAGTTGATGCAATAGAGTATATTGCAGCGGCCACTGCGATGCGTCAAGGCGTGTGGCTAAGGAAGCTACACGGTGATCTCACGGGTCGAGATCCGGAACAAGTGGTGCTCAATGTTGATAGCAAGTCTGAAAGTTTTCTATGTGAGGATCCAGTGCGGCAGGATAGGAGCAAGCACATTGATACGGTGTATCACTACATAAAGGACTGCGTAGAAGAAGGTAAGATGAAGGTCAACTACGGTTGCACCGATGATCAGATGGCGGACATGCTAAGCAAGGCTTTGGATCGAGAGAAGTTCTTGAAGATGCGAAGAAGGATCGGCGTCGGAGCTGTGACATGATGACGTCGTGTTTAGGGGGTGATTGTTGGAATTAAACACGAACACAGCCTCCCAATATTGATACGTGTCCAAGTTGATAATGTATGTACGATTGTTGGCCCAGACCCGACGCCGTGTACTTTCCGGCGACGGTGATACGACCGACGACGAAGCAAAGCGACACTGACTGTTTTGGTTCCTGCCCCAAGCTGGCTCAGCCCGACGAAATACTTTACGCCGAGATGCACGATGTACCAAAGTACAAAGGTAGCCTTCTGCTAGTCGATGAACTCCTTGGCGAATTTGGGCAGCACCAAAACCATTGTCTCTGTCCTTATTTTCCTAAGCTAGCTACTTCACATTTTGATCTGGGAACTAACACATTATGCATCATAAAATTACAAAAATACGGATAGAATTATGTAAAGAATTAACTGACATCACATGTGATTCATTTTCGCCTAAAAATAACTAAATAGTGCGTACTTTGTAATAACAAAAAGATTACTTGTGACTCCTTCGTATCAAGTCATGTGTAATTTCTTGCATGAAAGAGCACAGGGCAGAAATCAGCACACTAACAGTCATTTAAAGATGAAGATAGTCCAAGTTTGAGTTAATGGGCTATATATTACGTAAACCATGTTTAATATATGAATTTGTGTATTTATATGTTTGAGAATCATGGGGTCATAATAGGAAGTGTTTTGGTATATTTACATGCTTTGAATATTCTGGAGACCTTTTTGCGATTGCAGGTACTTTCCATGTGATATGCATATGATTAATACCAAACCTAGAATACTCTCATTGATATGAAGGAACAGCTGGTAATATACGCGCTGAAAGTAAAACGTAAGGAGATTTTAACAGCAAATGTAATTAACTAAAAAAATCTTCTTGCTGGCTCATGGGCAACAGGTTCTACCTCATTTTCTCGGTTCTGCACAGTAGTTTCAGGTCCTGCATAACTGCATTTTTGATACTTGTCGAGTGTCTTCGTCATGCTACAACAAGTTCAATGGCAAATAAAAGTTATATTTCAATCATAGGTTACTAGATATATATATATATAGCCAGACACCAAAACTGCATAACAATTCTACATGTGAATATTAATATTAGATTATTTATGACAGAGCTAGAACAGATGGTGAGGATAAGAAAAGGCACGTTTGCCAAGTGTAGAGGTTATGATTCTAAGTGTCACAGTGGCTAGTACTCTACTTCGCAGTTCAGTTGGGCCTCTAAAATGTTCTTACCACAGTACCAGCCCACGAATCAAAATATCCACCGTGACGCCACAGGATACGTCTGATGAGATGCTTACTTAAGCAGTACAAGTGATAATGAAGGCTACCCGCAGAAAAACAAGTGGTAATGAAGGCAGTGAACAGCTACTCACTAAGAACTGATTGTGAGAAATGATGCCCAAACTAGACATCTTTCTAACATGAATTAAGTAACTCTATTTTTTTGTTGGTCATAAAACTATCTTAGGAGTATCAGTCCGTAACTAATGACCCGTGTTCTCGTAAAATTCTACCCAACCTAATCTTGGGTTGCTGCCATGTGGGCAAGCTTTTTGTGGGATCCATATGTCAGCCGCTCTAAAGTCAGGAAATTTAAGTTAAAGAATCTCTGTCTCAAATCAAAATATGCACAGTGCTGCAGTGGCGACATGAGATACACTTGTTGAGATGCTGACTTGAAAATAACATTATTATGTACTAAAAGGAAGGGGTACACGATAGGGAGTACCGAGAGCAATAACACATTAGAAACAAAATACAGAAGAATATAGGGTGTACGCCGTTGCACACATTCCAAGGTTGTTCCTGACTCCCAGATCCTTGCGTACCAGGAATCTTCACACTAAGTGATGAGTATTTTTCAGTCCAGCTTTTCAGTGCAAACCACACAAAATATATGTGCTAGTTTTATGTGTGCGCTAAAATGTCATACGCTCCCATGAATGCTCACTTGACATCTGAGTGAATGGATGCGCTCAAGGGAATTGATTGAAATTTAACATTTTTTATCTAAAAAAACCTCAATTAACAAAAAAATACACGTAACAACAACTTATATTTCTGGAATGTAAGTTAATTAGTACTGCCTAAGACGTGGTGCACACAAGTCAATTCAGAAAACATGAAGTCAAACTTTGTGACTTCACAAATTGTTTACACTGCTAAGGAGAAAAATAGTATATCATGAACAAAGCACTGACAAAATCGTAATAATACAGTTCTACTAACATGTACATATAAAAAAATATGCTAACCATGGTATAATGTTTAAGACAATGTGTACCTTGGGAATACTTGTAAGTTTGCAATATTATAGGTTGTATTCTACATGATATTAGCTAGTAGGTATGCATGTGGGCGTGTCCAAAGTTAGAATCAACCATCTTTCATGCATCCATCAATTAGTTCTACCCTCTCGGAAAGCTAGACCAACAGTCAAAAATGTCATCATCCCTTAGATGATGATACACTGCCACCAAAGACACTATGACTTCAGCTTTGCATGGAGTTTCACAAGTACAGCATATAGCTACAAACCTCCGTAGAACATTATTTGCTAATAACTATGAGATGTATATATAGTATAGCAATGGTTGCTAGTTACCATGTACATCGGTTCACAAACATTCTAGTCTTCTGTTTGCAACTTCATTTTGTTTCTCATCCAAGGTCGGAACCTTCGTTTCGGGGTTACCATGGAAGAAATGGTTTGTAATTAAGGAAAGAGTGTGTCTAGGGCACATCTAGATGTACCCTAGTTATTGCATATCTAAGTGAGTGAGTCAAGCACAAAGAGAAAAAGAAAAAAGAAAAGAAAAATATCCACACGAATCTTGATGTAAAATCAATGACATAGGACTTAGATGAGCAATACTTATGGCACATCTAGATGTGCTTTAGCAAAACTGTTAAGGAAACCACCCCACTGGATGCCCGCAAAGTTCACTACAGAGTTAGATCAGGGAGTCTCGACCGGGAATCCGGGAAAGTACGGTGCACCAAAATGACCAGGGAGGAAACCCTAAACCCACGGTACTGGCCGGATCCCGGCTCGGTAGTCCCTGGAAAGCCGACGCCAATCCGGCGGATCGTAAGTGCCCCCCTAACCTCGGGACGCTCAATTGCACAGATCCACGCGAAACAGCCGTCCCTCGCGGCACCTCAGCGACGTAGCTCGACGGAGCTTGGTGACGTGACGCGCAAGGGGACGCCATTTCATGGGCAGATCTGGCGAGATGACTTGCGCGCGCAGGATTTGAGCGAACGGACAAGCGCGTGTGTATACCTCTGGGTGCTGCAGAACTCGTAGAGCTTGCCGCGGTTGGAGAAGACGATGAGCGCGACCTCGGCGTCGCACAGCACGGAGAGCTCGTAGGCCTTCTTGAGCAGGCCGTTCCTGCGCTTGGCGAAGGTGACCTGGCGGTTGATCTTGTTCTCGATCCGCTTCAGCTCCACCCTCCCCCTCCCCATGGCTGACTCCGCTGCTTCCTCCACCTTCCCCGTCCCTGGCTATGCTGCAGCAACCATACACACCACCACCACCACCACCACCACCAAGCGTACTACTCGTAGCAAGAAGGGAGAGGAGGGGAGGAAGATAAGGGGGTGGGGAGGAGCAGGCAGGCAGGCAGCTGGCTGGCCTGGTAGGGATTAAAGCGAGAGATGATGGGTGCAGGAGAGGAGCCAGTGGGCGCAAGGGGGGCTCCGCGGGCTGCCGTTTTTGGCAAAGGATGAGTAGGGGGGAAACCCTAGAGGACCAGCAGCGTAGCGCGTTTCCGGAAGGCTAGGGATGGGATGGGCCGCGCGTCCCGTCCGTCCGTCCCCGTCGCCGTCGCCATCCATCCTTAACTCCTCCTCCACGCCCTGCTTTATTCGCTAGCTTTTTGCACCCCAAGCACGGCTAGCTCCACACACACAAGCACGCTCCTCTTCTGCACTCCCCTCTCTCTCTCACGCGATCACATGGAGGCGCTCGCACGCACAGAGACGGACGCACCGCATGGCGCTGCAGCGGATCCGCAGGAAGCCGCGGTGAGGGATTTTTCAACGGCTGGTCGGTTGGCGAGCCGTCCGATCGGCGCGGCCGATGGCCCTGCAGTCGACACGTGGTGCATTGCGGATCCTGGCTGGCTGCCCGCGTACGTAACATGCATGCATGTCCCGGCCCACCACAGATGCGCCCACAGCTGAGGTTGATGCGTCTTCCCCGGCCGGGGTCCGGGCCCGTACGGCGCACCCATCGGCCCAGCGACCGCACGCTGGGCGCTGCCGGTGGTGCATTCATGCATGGCATGGGCACGAACAGCCGATCGACTGGGAGGACACTGTTGCTTCCATCTGCCGCGCACGAAGACGACGGGATCTCAGGGCCGATGCTGCTCGGCGAGTAAAATCCTCAATGAGCAGAACGAAAACCCAAAAGGTGTGGCTGATAATTCGATCGGTTCACGTGGCGGGTGCGGACTGGCATTTGCTGCACTAATCAGCAAGAGAGAGCGGGCCGGCGCGTGGCCGTTTTACGACCGTGCGTAGCGTACGGGAGCCAGCAACCTTCGTGTCCAGGCTCGGGCTTGAGACCGGACAAAGGAACGTACGTCGCGCAGAGCATGCCAGCGAGTGACCGATTTGATGGCTCCATCGATCGGGCGGGACCCGGGCATTGGGCGAACGGTATCAGACCTATGGTGACGTGAGTTCGACGTATGCCGTCCAAAGGAAAATGGTATGTTGCGTGTCGTGAGAGCAGTGTCGCTCAACTGCTGCCTTGCTAATGGCTGCAAGAGTAGAGTAAACTAACACAGTCTGGTCGTGTCGGGTCCGGTCCCTAGCAGGAACCGAGAAGAACGTATTCCGCATTAGAGCATGTAAACTAACGCCTAAAAATAATGCTCCAACAGATAATGCAGATATACACTTTTTACTTAGGTTTTGCTCTAGATGTACGATAGCACTTGATGATTCAAGTTTGCTAAACTAGCCATGCACGAGCAAAACGCAACCATCCGCGCGCGCACTACTAGCACCCCAGGTACTAAACATAATGATCTTTCATCAAGTAAACCAACTAGCTAACATCAACTATAAGATGTAATCAACACTACTAGCATCCCCAGGCACCAACACTAGTAGAAAAAGGGGCTTTCGTTCGGGCCTAGCCAGCCCATTAGTCTCGGTTTTTATATGAACCGGGACCAATGGGTGCGTTCGTCCCGGTTCGTGAGCCCAGGTGGCCGGTCGGGGCCTCGTGGGTTTTGATCCCAGTTCGTCTGGACTCATTTGTCCCGGTTCTAGGCACGAACGGGGACCAATGGGCCTCGCTCCTGACCCACATCCATTGGTCCCGGTTCCAGCCACGAACCGGGACAAATGATTTGCCTATATATAGCCCATCGCCGGCGAGTAGAGCACTCCACACTGCTCTGTTTTTTGCTGGCCGGCGAGGGGAGGGCATTTGGGTGCTCTAGCTCACCTCCTATGCACATGAGATGTTCGATGAAATGTCCGAGCCACACTAGTTAATATTTCTTCTCTCGAAACTCGACCTCCGAGCTCCATTTTCCTCGAGATTTTTCTAGGTTTAGCGGTCCGTCACGTCCCGTCCCCGTCTTCACCGCCGTCGATCGCCCGCGCCGATCTCGTCGCCGGCACCACCGTGGTGAGCCTCTTGTTCTTATCTTCTTTCTGAAAGAAAAAAAATTCTTACTTGAGATAGATACTTGTCTAATTTTCTTACTTTTATTATTCCTTGTTATTATATAGTGCGATGGTTCTGGTATCCGCCCCCGTCGGCCCTCGTCCTGTCTATGATTCGGATGTGGTATATATTATCTTTTTATAACTATTTGGTTCATTTATTGTTTATGACAATTATGCCGACCAACGTGACATAGATTTTATTTATGTAGGAGGTGGTTGAACCGGAAATTCCAACCGACCCTATTGTCGAGAGGTTAAATTTAGTTGAAGAAGTAAACAATTAGTTGAAGGAAAAAATAAAAAAAATTAAGGAGGAGAAGATGATATTGGAGTTGCATGTTGCGGATGTCGTCGATGATCACAAGATCAAAATGGATGCAATGCGGTTGAAGATTAGAAAGATTAGAAAATATGTCATTCATACCGAGGCTTGGTATCATTATGTCGTTGGATCAATTGTTACCTTAGTTGTGATTATGATCGCATTTGTTGTTGCATTGAAAGGTTTTACATAGTTTCAATGTATGGTTTAACTAGATGCTCTGGAGAGCTATATGTTGTTCAATTTGAACTATGTATGTACTTTGGTTTTAATGTGATGATGAACTACTATTAATTTGGTCACTTATCTCTATCCATGTTCATTTGTAGTGCTTTTCAATTTCAGGGTCTTATAGCTGGAAAAAATCAGTAAATGCATGAAAAATAACAAATGAAGTCAGAAAGGGTTGAAAATTGATGATGTGGTTTTGAATGGTGCATTTTCAACACAGAAAAACTATGGCGTTCAAATATGTTCAAAAAAATGAAATCCCTTTGTAACACACGAGTTTCCGCATGAAACCCTGATACTTCGAAAGAGATTGTCCGTTTTGTACACGAAGTGCATCCAGTTTTTGCCGTAAGCCTCTCTACTTTCTTGCACATGCTATGTGGGTGAAATGATGATACCATGCCAACTTTCAACCTTTTCAGAATTCATTTGTAGTGCTTTTCAATTTTAGGGTCTTATAGCTAAAAAAATCAGTAAATGCGTGAAAAATAACAAATGAAGTCATAAAGGGTTGAAAATTGATGATGTGGCTTTTGAATGGTGCATGAGGTTTGATACAAATACTGACAATAAGAGATGAACTACAGTTTTGAGATGAGATGGTGCTGGTGAACATGTTGATTGAGATGAGTTCTCCCACAATGAGAGGAATGTTGGTGATGATGAGGGCTTCCATATCCCACTCCTTGAGGGAAGTTTCCCCTGGAGTATCGCTCCGCCAGAGAGCAGAAGTGCTCTGCCTCTGTTTCTGCCTCGAGACGGCAGCGGAAGGTCCCCAAAGTCTTCTTCTTATTTATTTCCTAGGGTAAATGGCTTTATATAGGAGAAGAACGTCGGAAGGTGACCTCCGTGGGCCCCACAAGCCCAGGTGGCGCGGCCTGGGGGTGGTCGTACCCTTGCACTTGTGGCCCACCGAGGCTCTTCTTTGGTATTTCTTTCTTCCAGTATTTTTTATATATTATAAAATAAATCTCCATGTAAAATTTCACTTCATTTTGAGCTTCGGAGAATTGTATTTTTGTTGTAGCTTTTTTAGGTCAGAATTCCAGCTACCGCTAATCCCTCCCCTTTGATTTATCTTGCATTTTAAGAGAAAGTCATTAGAATTGCATCATAATATGAAATATAACTTCAAAATAAGATAAATAGCAGTAGGAAATTGTGATGCAAAATGGATGCGTCAGGAACCACTCATGGTAATGACACCCACATTAACCATCATCAACGAGCAGTGATCCAAGATAGCAGAGGATTGTAGGAGTAGCTTGGCCACGGTGAATATTAATTCCCATTCAACATTGCATAACGCTCGATCCAGTCTAACTAGCATGGGCATAGCTTGCTCATTGCTCCATGTGAACTTGTGGCTGGTGAAAGGAATTTCATTAAGACTTGATCCGTTAAGAGTTCTCCTAAAGTGATCCATTGACATGTCTCCAACGTATTTATAATTTTTGATTGTTTCATGCTATTATATTATCAATCTTGTATGCTTTATATGCACTTTTGGGACCTATTTACTCAGTGCCTGGTGGTAGTTCCTGTTTTTGCCTATTTTATTGTTTCGTAGGAAAATCATACCAAATGAAGTTCAAACACGATGAAACTTTACGGTGATTTTTTTAGACCAGAAGGGACCCTAGAAGCTTCAGGGGGGACCAGACGATGCATGAGAGAGCCACAAGCTCAGGTAGCGTGCCCCTAGGGGCGTGCCACCCAGGCTTGAGGCCTCCTCGTAATTCCATTTGACCTAATTCCAAGCCCATAAATTCCCTAAAATCCAAAAACCACCAGAGCGAGACCCGAAACAATTATTCCGCCATCGCATGCCTCTATTCTTCCGCGATCCATCTGGAGGCCTCCGTCGGTTCTCTTCGGGAGGGGGAATTGATCACGGAGGGCCTCTACATCAACCTTACTGCCTCGTCCGTGGGTAGTTCCTCACAGGACCTACGGGTCCATAGCAGTACCTAGATGGCTCTCCCTCTGGTCTTCATACAATGTTCTCTTTAGAGATCGATTCGATGTAATACTTTTGTGGTGCGTTTGTTGGGATCTAATGAATTATGGGTTTATGATCAGATTATTCGTTAAAAGTAATTGAGTATTTTCTGAACTTTATTATGTGTGATTATTATAACTATGTAATGCTTTCCAGTCTATGAGTTTTCTTTGGCCAAGTCGATGAGTAGATCTTTAGTGGAAGTGGTGCATGGTAGTAGGTTCCTCTCCTCATGACAGAAGGGGTAGGGAGTCACGTATTTGTATTGTTACTACTAAGGGTAAAACGATGGGGTTCAATCATATTGATTGGTCTTATATTGTCTACATTACGTCATCATGCTTAAAGCATTACTCTGTTTATTATAAACTTAATACCTAGAGAGGCAAGCATAGAAGTGCTCCCAAAGTGGAGTAATAATAGTAAATACAGAATCATTTCGGTCTACTTGTCACGGACGTAATGCCTATGTACTGATCATGCCATGAATAACATCATAACTATGTGGTTTTCTATGAATCTCAACGGTAATTTGTGTGCCCACACTTTTTATGTTCTTGAGAGAGATGCCTCTAGTGAAATCTATGGCCACGGGTTCCAATTCACTTTATATTACTAAAACCCTAAATACCTTGCTGCAATTTATTTACTTTTATTTAGTTTTGCAATTTATATGTCTATCACTATCAGAATTAATCCTTGAATTAACGAGTACAGGGGGGTTGACAACCCTCTTGCTTACGCTGGGTGCAAGTATTTGTTTGTGTGTGTCCAGGTACTGATAGTTATTTGTGTAAATCTCCTACTGGTTCCATAAACCTTGGTTCTTTACTGAGGAAAATACTTTCTGCTACTATACTACATCATGCTACTTGTGACTTGCGTTGGGATTTCCCCGAAGAGGAGGGGATGATGCAGTACAGTAGAGATAAGTATTTCCCTCAGTTATGAAACCGAGGTTATCAACCCAGTAGGAGAACCAAGCAATAATATGTAAACAGCACATGCACACAAACAATAAATACTTGCAACCCAACGCATAGAGGGGTTGTCAATCCCTCAACGGTATTGAGATAAATTAAATTGTATAGGATTTGATAAATAGATCTAACTAAAACACAAAATGAAACAAATAAAGGAAAATTGCAGCAAGGTATTTTTAGGATTTTTATATAATAAAAGATGGACCCGGGGGCTATAGTTTTCACTAGAGGCTTCTCTCAAGAAAATAGCATACGGTGGGTAAACAAATTACTGTTGGGCAATTGACAGAAAAGCAAATAATTATGATGATATCCAAGGCACTGATCATGTATATAAGAATCACGTTCAAGATTAGTAGACCGAAACGATTCTGCATCTACTACTATTACTCCACACATTGGCCGCTATCCAGCATGCATCTAGTGTATTAAGTTCATGAAAAAACAGAGTAATGCATTAGGCAAGATGACATGATGTAGACAAGATAAACTCACGTATGAATAAACCCCATCTTGTGACCCTTAATAGCAATGATACATGCGTTTCATGTCTCTTTATGTCACTGAGATTGAGCACTGCAAGATCGAACCCATCAAAAAACATCTCTTCCCATGGCAGGAAAAATCAATCTAGTTGGCCAAACCAGACCAATAATTCAGAGAAGTACGAGGCCATAACAATCATGCCTAAAAGAGTTCAAAGAAAACTCAAATAATATTCATGGATAGATTTGATCATAAACTCACAATTCATTGGATCCCAACAAACACACCGCAAAAAGTCATTACATCAAATAGATCTCCAAGAAAATCAAGGAGAACATTGTATTAAAGATCTAAAAGAGAGAAGAAGTCATCTAGCTGCTAACTATGGACCGGTAGGTCTGTGGTAAACTACTAACGCGTCGTCGGAGGGGCAGCAAGGATGATGAAGAACCCCTCCGTGATTTTGTCCCATCGGGCAGAGTGCCGAAAAAGGCCTCTAGATTGGATCTCGTGGTTCTGGAACTTGCGGCTGCGGAAAAAGTATTTCGTCGACTCCCCTAGGGTTTTTGGGATTTTAGAGTATTTATAGAGGCGGAGGTAGGTCAAGACGTTGCCCGTGGGCCCCACTACCCACTAGGGCGCCAGAGGCCCCTGGCGTGCCCTGGTGCCTAGTGGGCCCCACGAGCCTCTTCTTGTGGCCTCCA
Source organism: Triticum aestivum (assembly GCF_018294505.1). Classification (NCBI taxonomy): domain Eukaryota; kingdom Viridiplantae; phylum Streptophyta; class Magnoliopsida; order Poales; family Poaceae; genus Triticum; species Triticum aestivum. Next base: position 239,594,274 of record NC_057814.1, on the reverse strand, counting down.
GAAGCTTCCAGGGTCTCTTCTTGGCAGAAAAAATCTCCAAAAAGTTTCGTGGCCTTTGGACTTCATTTTGGCATTGATATTCTGCAAAGTAGAAAAACAAGCAAAAAACAGCAACTGGCACTATGCACTAAGTTAATAGGTTAGTCCCAAAAAATGATATAAAGTTGCTAGTAAATGTATATAAAACATCCAAGATTGATAATATAATAGCATGGAACAATAAAAAATTACAGATACGTTGGAGACGTATCAAGCATCCCCAAGCTTAATTCCTGCTCGTCCTCGAGTAGGTAAATGATAAAAACAGAATTTTTGATGTGGAATGCTACCTATCATGTTAATCACATATTCTTTTATTTTGTAGCATGGACATTTGGACTTTAAGTGATTCAAAGCAATAGTCTATAATTTGACATGAAGACATCAATACTCAAGCATATCAACAAGCAACCATGTCTTTCAAAATATCAATGCTAAAGCGAGTTATCCCTAGACCATTATGCTCAATCATTGATCCATTCATGAAACACACTCAAATATTAGCTACATCCAATGCACAAGTATGGCAATAGTGTTCCCTAGTTGGTGCTTTATAAGAGAAGATAGAGACTCGATAAAAATAAAATTGCATAAAAGTAAATAGATAGGCCCTTCGCAGAGGGAAGCAGAGATTTGTAGAGGTGCCAGAGCTCAAAGCTTAAATCGAGAGATAAAATTGTTTTGAGAGGCATGTTTTTCCTGTCAACGAAAACAACCGAGAATTCCCAGTATCTTCCATGTTATCTAAATCATAGGCGGTTCCCAAACAGAAAGTAAATTTTATTTCCTTTCCACCATTCTTACACAATCCATGGCTAGCCGTATCCACGGGGTGCCTTCCATACCAACACTTTCCAAGGAATTTATTATCATAGTATTTGTCATTTCGGGACTCGGCATCCCTATTACCTGCCACACTCTCGTGCAATGACAAGTGAATAAGCACTCATCTTGAGAATAACATATACCTAGCATGGAAAATATTGGCCACCCCTACCGCTTCATGAGCGGTAACGCATGCAAAAAGGAAATTCATTTTGGAAATTAGAGTTGGCACATACAAATTTACTTGGAACGACATGGAAATACCACATATAGGTAGGTATGGTGGACTCATTTGGCACAACTTTGGGTTTAAGGAGTTGGAAGCACAAGCAGTATTCTCGCTTAGTACAAATGAAGGCTAGCAAATAGATTGAGAAGCGACCAACCAAAAACCAAAACGGTCATAAACGAGCATTGAACATAACTAACACTGAATAATGCACCACAAGTAGAATGTAATTCGTTGCATAATTATTGACTTTCGTGCTTGCATAGGGAATCACAAACCTTAACACCAATATTCTTACTAGAGTATAATTACTCACCAACATGACTCACATATCACTATCTCCATATCGCAAAACTATTGCACGGAATCAAGTTTTAATATCCAATGATCTTCATGAAAGTTTTTATTATATCCCGCTTGAATATCTATCACTTTGGGACCAAATTAATATCTCGTGCAAATTACCATTACTATTCTTAACTCTCAAAAAGATCTAAGTGAAGCACGAGAGCATAAATATTTCTTCAAAAATTTCAACTCTCAAAATGATATAAGTGAAGCTTGAGAGCATATTTCTTTAAATTTTACTGATACGTCTCTATCGTATCTACTTTTCCTAACGCTTTTGCGTTTTGGACTCTAATTTGCATGATTTGAATGAAACTAACCCGGACTGACGTTGTTTTTAGCAGAACTACTATGGTGTTGTTTTTGTGCAGAAATAAAAGTTCTCGGATTTGGACGAAACTTGTTGGAGAATTATTTTGCAATAAATAAAAAATACTGGAACGAAGACCCACTAGAGGGGGGTAGCTTCCCACATGGCACCAGGGCGCCCCACCCCCCTCTGGCGCGCCCTGGTGGGTAGTGGGGCCCACGAGGCTCCACTGACCCTAATTCCTTTGCTATAAAATCCTATTTCCCAGAAAAAATAGGAGAGGAAGTTTCATCATGTTTTCCGATATGGAGCCGCCGCCACCTACTGTTTTTCATTGGGAGGCTAGATCTGGAGCCCGTTCGGGGCTCCAGAGAGGGGGATCTTCGGTCTTCGTCATCATCAACCATCCTCCATCACCAATTTCATGATGCTCCCCACCGGGAGTGAGTAATTCCTTCGTAGGCTCGCTAGTCGGTGAGGAGTTGGATGAGATTCATCATGTAATCGAGTTAATATTGTTAGCACTTGATCCCTAGTATCCATTATGTTCTGAGATTGATGTTGTTATGACTTTGCTATGCTTAATGCTTGTCACTAGGACCCGAGTGCCATGATTTCAGATCTGAACCGTTTATCTTTTCACCATTATATAACATCCCAAAATTCTAAATTTTGGAATGTTATATTAAATAAATAGTTTTGATTGATTGTTTGATTGTGGTGTGGTTGCCTGTGTGAAATTGAGTGAAATTTGAAACTTTTTGAAAGTTAAATGACAGGGAATAAAAGGACTTTCCCAAACTTTCACCTTGCATTTATGATCTCCATGAATTCAAATTCATTTCATCACAAAACCCTAGAGTGAAGATGATATGACTTCTTCCATTTAAATAAATGAAAAGGGTTTTGAAAAGAATTGAGTTCCATTTGAAAATATTTCAAATTCGGAAACTTTATGCAACTCAATGAGTTTCGTGAGAGAAGATAAAATGAATTCTTCAAATGCTAAGAAAGAGAGTTGGAAATTTCAAAGAATCAAATTGAAAGTCCTTTTGTAGTTATTTTGAAACCCACTTTCAATTTGGAGTTATTTGTTTTTTTTCAAATTACTTTTCTCCAAAAATAAAATATATGGAAATAAGGGTAAAATGATTCCCTACAGTAGAAAAATGAAGAGAAATGAGTTTGAAATCATTTTGGTATTTTAAAATATTTTTATTTGATTTTTAAGTGAACCAGTAGTACTGTTTGCTTTATTTAAGTTTTTATGTAATTTATTTGCCGCTGAAAATATGTTCATGTTTTAGGAAATCTTTTTATGAAAATATCGATATATAATATGCCTATATAAAATTTTAGTCTATTTTCGTTATTCAGTTTTCCTTTCTATTTCTACTAAAAAAAAACTATACATGCAGCCCATAATTATTTGTCGCCCACATGCGCAGTGGCAATGGCGCCCCACTTTTCTTTTCCTACATGGACCAGGCCCAGCCAAAAATTTCCTTCTCAGTTTTTTTCTTTTTCTTTTTCCTTTGGCCGAATAATAGAAAAAAATACTACAGTGGGCGGGCGGCCGGCCCGTGGTGCTTTTTAGCCCATGCGATTCCCTTTGTTTTATTTGTTCGTCTACGTTTAGTCCCACATTGCTTAGCCTTTAACCCCTAAACCTCTTTTCTACCTATAAATATAGACCCATAGAGCCTCCAAAAATCATCTGATTCGGGTTAAATCAAATATTTTGGTTTGACTAGATTCACTAAAGAAAAATATATTTCTCCTCTCCCGCAGGAATTCTGGAAGTCGTCTCCTCTCTCTGAAGTCGGTAGAGTAATTAGATTATCAATTAGTCTCTGTATTTATACATTAGATCTAGAATTCTTTTAGCAATAGCTCTTTTTCTTCCGTAAAACAGCTTGACCCTGATTTTTCAAATAGCCATAACTTTTTACTCATTCATCCAAATTAGACGAAACCAACGCCCAACTCTTAATTATGATCCCCTCTATCCAGATAACCAACTTATATTTTTGAAAAGTTTAAAATTTGAATTTATACAGATCTGATTTAACTTGTTTTGGCTATAACTTGAGTTTTATAACTCCGATTTAATTGATTCTTTTTGCAAATCGAAGCTCTTGACATGTACTTTCTGTTAAGATCAAAATCACATAATTTTGCTGCTGTTAAAAAATTATGTTTCTGTCTAGAAGCTTTGTTTGATGGTTTTGAAGTTTTCCGAAGTATTTTCTTCGTTCTTTTGGATCTTTGAGTGATTTCTTATGTGTGCAAATACTTGCTTGCTTACGATAGATTGAACGAAGTGTGACGAGTAGAACTATCAGGAATTATGAGTGCGAAGAATCTTCATCAACAGTACAAGGCAAGCATTTCATGTTTAGGATTTGATAACATGTGGGTCTGGGAAGTAGTTGATGAGGTAGGAACCTATTGTCTTTTATTAAACCACGGGTATCATACGTTATGCTTGTACTACTTTGCTATGCTCGTGGACGTGGTTTGGTATGTGAGATTCATGAAAGATGTGAGAGTTATATTTAACTATGGGAAACTTAAGGTGGCTACTTTAACACACATCTGGGTGGAATGGTTGGGGCACCCTGGAGCACCCAGTGGTTTGCCCGGGCACCTGGAGAACCCAGTGCTTGCCCAAGGGGATCCCGGAGTACCCGTGTGATCACCCTATGGAATGCCACCCAGGCTCAAAGGGATCATAAGATTATTCATGCTAGAAACTTCCGTGTGCAGCCACAAGCCATTATGGGCTCTGGCATAGTTGAGTATGTTGTGTGACCTCTTTCAGTGGTAGGCTAGCAGATGTAGGGGAAGTAGGTGGTACTGTCTACCCAGAGTAAAGAGTTAATGCTTCGGAAAGACTGTGTCTCGGCCATCCGTTTCTTAAACATCATGTAGTGCGAGAAATTCAATGGAGGAGATTGAGTCTTGTGGGGAAAAGTGCGCAAACCTCTGCAGAGTGTACAAACTAATCATGATTAGCCGTGTCCCCGGTTATGGACATCTTGAGTATCTGGTATTTGAATTGTTGGTTGATCTCATCACGTTATTTAATTAATGTATTGGGTAATTTGGGAATTTAGGATTGAGTTGGAGGAACCTTCTCAATAATGGCATCAACTTGGTAGAAAAATAAAATTTATTCCTTCGTTGTAGGGAAAAATTGGCTTTATGCAAAGTTAGACTTAGAGCCTCCACCAGCCAAATATGCATATAGAAGTAGTTATTATTCATCATTATCCTATGGTGTGAATTTGCGAGTACATTCAATGTACTAACATACATGGCTGCAACGTCTCATGTTGCAGATTCTTACGACGAGTAAGTGATACGTTAGGGTTACGATGTCTACACTCAACTTTGCCGTTGGTGTTGTTGGGAACTCCACAGCCTTGTTGTTACTTTCACTATACGGATTGAGGTAATAGTATTTACGTTACTTATACATGTGATTTACCTATGTTATAAATCCTCGAGTACTGTGTGTGTCAGCATACCGATCCAGGGATGACACTTAAGCACAGAGACTTCGATCCATTGGGATCAGGTCGCTACAAGATGGTATCAGAGCACATGTTGACTGTAGGACGTGACTCCTAGAAACTGGCAAGCCCATAGGAAATATTTTCTCTAAAACTTTATTTTTTTCAAAAGAGATCCCTTAACTCTCATATTTTCTAAAGCTTTACCAAGTATTTTCCCCTCATCTCAAATAGTTAGATTATACCCCTTTCCCCTTTTGACCACGCGAAGATTCGACTAATGAGACCACTCCGAGAAGATATCGGACAACTAAGACCACTTCGGAATGAAAAGGATTTTACCGAGCATTATAATAATGGAAATTACAACGGTTGAAGACTCCGAAGACTAGGAGAATTTGAAGGCTCTGTAGAATTTTCCAGATTGGTATGACCTAGGAAGGCTACCCTTATGGAACTTGTCAGACTATTGAAGCTGTCAATACACGAGATCAAGGTGTGTCGGAGAAAGACCGGACCATGGAGCGTTAAAACTCAAAGTTTTTGTCAAGAAAACCCTAAGGTAGGAGATATCAACTATGGAATGATAGCTCATGGCAATGACATGGGCATAAACACGGCTATCCATGATGTTATCGCCCGCTTATGCTATTTTCACCGTGCTGAGTTACGCATGCATTTCGTCGGAAGGATTGGATGGCAAAAGGCTAATGGAGCACCTATCAGCAAAAGATGAAGTTTTAACCTTAGCTGGTGTATCGCCAGGATCTGGAGTATTACATCAAGGATTTTAAGATGGACTTTCAGGAAGCGGTAATTGACAAGGAAGCCTTTGGTGAAGAACTCAGGACCCAGAAGCTGAAAGTAGCCAAGCTGGAGGAGCAAATCATCGAGATACCGAAGATTCGTCGGGAACTGAAGGATAGTAGGACCATGGTTCATGCCAAGGATGTTGAAACCCAGAAGTTTGGAACGCAACTCCAGAAATATTAAAGGACGTCACAAGAGACCTTGGTCGACATAAATGACCTGGCAGAAGAACTTGAGAAGGACAAGCACGATCGGAAGAAGCCATCGGGGACATGAACAAGACTTGAAGAGTTTGGCGACTTTGAAGATTTATTGACCTTTAGAAGACCAAACCCCTGTTATATACTTACGTTGCGACGATTGTGAGCTATCATTTGTTTGATGTTTTTCCGACAGCCACAAAATAAAATCTGTCTTTTCAAAACTATTGTTTGTATTGTGTGTATCCCTCTCTATCTCTCTTATCTCACCCCAAAACCCTTAGAACCAATAGAGGAGGAATGGAGATGAACTCATATTTTCTGGACCGATGACTCAATTGGAGACAGACCGATGGATTTAGAACATGGAAGATCACATGAAAAATAACACTATAGCCGGAAAGGTTATGACTCAGCATGCTCTTCAGTGCTTTGAAAGAGGTGTTGCTACTTGGTGGAGGATGTACCAAACCATTAATGGATGGCAAAGAGTAACCACTTGGAAAGAATTTAAGTTGACTCTACTAAAGTCTCGGCTTGTGTCCCAGAAGTTGAAGACTTATGGAAATGATATGAAGAAACCTTGTACATGCAAGCTTTGTGGAGAAATAGGACACAACCATGAAGAACACAAGGATGAATGCCCTCATTGTGAAGAAAGTCACTCAGCTGAAGAATGCCCAACTAGGCAGATTACTTGTTTCTTGTGTGAAGGGACTACCCACTACCCTGCTCACTGTCACATTTACCCCATGGTACAACGAACCATCCAGCACATGAAATAAGCAATGAAAGGAGCCCTCATGGAAATTTTAGAAGAACCTGTGATGAAGGAAGATGTCGAGGACACACACAAAGGAAACATAATTAAACCCCGCACCAAGTCCTGCTATTCATGTGGAGAAGAAGGACACATCTCCCAGAATTGTCTGAAGGGGGATCTAGTAGTATTCCTGACAGTGGAAGTAGAGTATGACCCACAGGAAATAGAAGCCCTGATTGGTATGGAAAAGTCCAGGAAGAGAAATATATTGGATTCCAGGAACAACCCAATTTCTACAAGGAAGTACCTGAGTCATATCACATGTTTCAGGTGCAAAGATTCAGGGCACTACTTCAGCAGTTGCTCAAAAAGGAAGCCGAGGACCCAAGGAGGCTATGTAATCACAAGGAAACCTTGAGACTTGTCAGAAGTAATATGTTTCTGTTGTCATGAAGCAAGGCACTTTGCCAGAGATTGTCCCAAAGAGAAGGAGACTCGTGCTAAATAGTTGAGTCTGTGAGAAATATAGTAGTAGTAGTGGGAACATTTCTTTTATATTGAGGTGTTGAGTTGAGGCATGTAATGGAAATGCAAGAGATTGTAATAAATTCATGAAATCAATAAAGTTCATGTAGCATGATTTCATACGTTGAGTTTTATGAGTTGTTACTCTATGAAGAAAGATTTTGACCATTTTCGAGGATATGAGAAATATGGTCTATGGAAGAATTTGTGCAATTCCAAGGGTGGTAGTACCCTGTGAGGACCCTTGACCCCTGGAAAAGATAATGACATTCCACGGAGTGGACTTCAGACAAAATAAGTATGAGTTTTATCCTGATATGTGGGATACCCCAAGAATATGAAGAGATGAAGTACTATTGGATATAAAGGAGGTATAATGTTGGTAATATGGAGCAATTGTAACCCCAGGATGAGTTAAAGCTATAAATGTGATGAGGTGAGCCCATAACCCACAGGCTGCAGGACCTGCCAAGAAGCAAGCACACTCTTGTTGAAGGAAAAACATCCTGGAAGAAGTTACGACTTTATCAATAGATGATCTTATAGGAGTTTACGCAAAACCTAAGAGTTGTGAAGAAACGATAGATGTTTGTTTGGCTTGCAGAATCCATGGATTTAACCGAACTTGGTTCGTCGACAAGAGAAATTCTAAAATGCTTGTGAGGATGACCGAGTGTTAGAATGAGAGATTCGCTAAACCATATACAAGGTAATGATTGGGGTGCGGGATGGATTGATCACCATACCGACTTACTCTTATTATTCGCTTTGCTATATGGGATGGTAAATCTGAGTGACTTACCTATAGTAGAGAGAGACGGTGATATTAAAGCCTAATTGAACCTTAGAATGGTATGACAATTTTCCCTTTTACAAGGCAGCTGCTGCCAACAGTAGGATATACAGTGAGGTTCAACCCAGACCCATTTCCTGCAGGAGAAACCATAAATTGATGATCACCATGAGATATCGATAGTTGTTTAGTATTGGCGCCAGACCTGTCAGATAAGAAGACCCATTCACAGAAGAACCGTACCAAGATAAAAGGACACATGAATTGAGGAAAAAAGGTTATGCCACTACCGGAAGAGCCCAGAGCAGGAATTATCCTAAAGATCTAAGAAGATCGACATTGCCAACAATAAGGACGGAGTATGTGAGTTTTGACGGAACCGTAACCATGCTTCTAAGGGTGGTAGCACCCCAGACCCCCTGTCACGATCGATGGATTTTGAGAAGACCCCGAACCTAACCTATTTCTTGCTAGCCTCTCCGAATCTCGAGGGCGAGATTCATTTTATGGGTGGTAGGTTTGTAACATCCCAAAATTCTAAATTTTGGAATGTTATATTAAATAAATATTTTGATTGATTGTTTGATTGTGGTGTGGTTGCCTATGTGACATTGAGTGAAATCTGAAACTATTTGAAAGTTAAATGAGAGAGAATAAAAGGACTTTCCCAAACTTTCACCTTGCATTTATGATCTCCATGAATTCAAATTCATTTCATCACAAAACCCTAGAGTGAAGATGATATGACTTCTTCCATTTAAATAAATAAAAAGGGTTTTGAAAAGAATTGAGTTCCATTTGAAAATATTTCAAATTCAGAAACTTTATGAAAATCAATGAGTTTCATGAGAGAAGATAAAATGACTTCTTCAAATGCTAAGAAAGAGAGTTAGAAGTTTCATAGAATCAAATTAAAAGTCCTTTTGTAGTTATTTTGAAACCCACTTTCAATTTGGAGTTATTTGTTTTTTTTCAAATTACTTTTCTCCAAAAATAAAATATATGGAAATAAGGGTAAAATGATTCCCTACAGTAGAAAAATGGAGAGAAATGAGTTTGAAATCATTTTGGTATTTTAAAATATTTTTAGTTGGTTTCTAAATGAACCAGTAGTATTGTTTGCTTTATTTAAGTTTTAATGTAATTTATTTGCCGCTGAAAATATGTTCATGTTTTAGGAAATCTTTTTTTGAAAATTTCGATATATAATATGCCTATATAAAATTTTAGTCTATTTTTGTTATTCAATTTTCCTTTCTGTTTCTATTAAAAAACAACTATACGTGCAGCCCATAATTATTTGTCGCCCACATGCGCAGTCGCAGCGGCGCCCCACTTTTCTTTTCCTACATGGGCCAGGCCCAGCCAGCAATTTCCTTCTCGGTTTTTTTTCTTTCTTTTTCTTTTTCCTTTGGCCGAATAAAAACAAACTGCAGCGTGCGGGCGGCCAACCCGTGGTGCTTTTTAACCCATGCGATTCCCTTCGTTTTATATGTTCGTCTACGTTTAGTCCCACATTGCCTAGCCTTTCACCCCTAAACCTCTTTTCCACTTATAAATATAGACCCATAGAACCTCCAAAAATCATCCGATTCGGATTAAATCAAATATTGCTACTGTTACAACTGCTACAAAATTCTTGCTATCACCGTTACCGTTACTATGACCGTTACCACTACTACCAAAACTATCATACTATTGTGCTACTGATCACTTTGCTGCAGATATTTAATCTCCAGGTGTGGTTGAATTGACAACTCAACTGCTAATACTTACAAATATTCTTTGGCTCCCCTTGTGTCGAATCTATAAATTTGGGTTGAATACTCTACCCTCAAAAACTGTTGTGATCCTCTTTACTTGTGGGTTATCAAGACCTTTTTCTGGCGCCGTTGCCGGGGAGAATAGCTATATTTGTTGAGTCACTTGGGATTTTTATCTATTTATCACTATGAAGAATCTTAAAGATACCAGAACCAAGATCGTTCCCTGTAAGACGAGGGGAAGTAAGGAACTGCCATCTAGCTCTGCACTTGATTCGCCTTGTTTTTTAATAGACTTGCAACACCCCACCTGCTATTAATCGTGATATGTTACATGTTATTGATGATGCTACTTCTGCTGTGAATGACATGTATGATGATGCTAGTACCTTGCTTGATGATAATGTGACACTAGGTGAATTTCTTGATGAACAACTTGCTAGAGCTAAAGATATTGAGAATGCTGAAATCGGTGAAATTACTGAAACTGATGAAGTCTTTGAAACTGATAATTATGAAACACCTTTGAGACCTAGCTCTCCCAGATTTGAAGTGCCTAAGATACCTGAGGGTTATGTTATCGATGGAGAGGTAGCTAGAGACTTTCTTGCGTGTAAGGATAGAGACGATCTTAAGAAAGTATTATGCAAGTTGAAAGAAAAATCCTTGAATGCTACAATTAAATGTGATCCTAAGTTTGCTACTTCACCTATCTTTGTTACTGATAAGGATTATGAATTATCTGTCAACCCAGAGTTGATTACTTTGGTTGAATCTGATCCTTTCCATGGCTATGAAACTAAAATTGTTGTGGCACGTCTTACTAAAGTAAATGATATAGCCACACTTTTTTCTCAAGATGAGAAAATTCACTATTACTATATCCTTAAGTTATTAACATTCTCATTAAAGGGTGATGCTAAGATATGGTACAATACTCTTGCTCCTGGTTGTGTGCCTAGTCCCGGGATATGATTTATTACTTCTCTAAAAAAATATTTTCCTGCTCATAAGAAACAAGCTGTCTTATAGGAAATATTTAACTTTGTGCAAATTGAAGAAGAGAGTCTCCCACAAGCTCGGGGGAGGCTTCTCCAATTACTTAATGCTTTGCCTGATAATCCTCTTAAGAAAAATGGAATACTTGATATCTTCTATAATGGACTAACCGATGCTTCTAGGTGAAGGAAATATGCCCTAGAGGCAATAATAAAGTTATTATTTATTTCCTTATTTCATGATGAATGTTTATTATTCATGCTAGAATTGTATTAACCGGAAACGTAATACATGTGTGAATACATAGATAAACAGAGTGTCACTAGTATGCCTCTACTTGACTAGCTCGTTGATCAAAGATGGTTGTGTTTCCTAACCATAGACAAAGAGTTGTCATTTGATTAACGGGATCACATCATTAGGAGAATGATGTGATTGACTTGACCCATTCCGTTAGCTTAGCACTCGATCGTTTAGTATGTTGCTATTGCTTTCTTCATGACTTACATGTTCCTATGACTATGAGATTATGCAACTCCCGTTTACCGGAGGAACACTTTGTGTGCTACCAAACGTCACAATGTAACTGGGTGATTATAAAGGTGCTTTACAGGTGTCTCCAAAGGTACTTGTTGGGTTGGCGTATTTCGAGATTAGGATTTGTCACTCCGATTGTCGGAGAGGTATCTCTGGGCCCACTCGGTAATGCACATCACTATAAGCCTTGCAAGCATTGAAACTAATGAGTTAGTTGCGGGATGATGTATTACGGAATGAGTAAAGAGACTTGTCGGTAACGAGATTGAACTAGGTATTGAGATACCGACGATCGAATCTCGGGCAAGTAACATACCAATGACAAAGGGAACAACGTATGTTGTTATGCGGTTTGACCGATAAATATCTTCGTAGAATATGTGGGAGCCAATATGAGCATCCAGGTTCTGCTATTGGTTATTGACCGGAGACATGTCTCGGTCATGTATACATAGTTCTCGAACCCGTAGGGTCCGCACGGTTAAAGTTCGATGACGGTTATATTATGAGTTTATGTGTTTTGATGTACCGAAGGAAGTTCGGAGTCCCGGATGTGATCACGGACATGACGAGGAGTCTTGAAATGTTTGATACATGAAGATTGATATATTGGACGACTATATTCGGACACCGGAATGGTTCCGGGGGTTATCGGATATATACCGGAGTACCGGGGGGTTACCGGAACCCCCCGGGGTTATTGGGCCTCATGGGCCCAAGTGGTGGAAGAGGAGAGGCGGCCAGGAGGTGGCGCGCGGCCCCCCTTGCCCCAATCCAAATTGGGAAAGGGAAGGGGGCGGCGGCCCCCCTTCTCCTTCCTCCTCTCCACCTTCTCCTTCCCCCTTCTCCTAGTTGGAATAAGAAAGGGGGGCAAAACCTACTTGGAGTAGGATTGCCCCCCTTGGGCGCGCCTCCTCCCCTTGGCCGGCCCCCTCCTCCTCCCCCCTTTATATACGGAGGAGGGGGGCACCCCATAGAAACAACAATTGATCATTGATCTTTTAGATGTGTGTGGTGCCCTCCTCCACCATAATCCACCTCGGTCACATCGTAGTGGTGCTTAGGCGAAGCCCTGCATCGGTAGAACATCATCATCGTCACCACGCCGTCGTGCTGACGGAACTCTCCCTCAAAGCTCGGCTAGATCAGAGTTCGAGGGACATCATCGAGTTGAACGTGTGCTGAACTCGGAGGTACCGTGCGTTCGGTACTTGATCGGTCGGATCATGAAGACGTACGACTACATCAACCGCGTTGTGCTAACGCTTCCGCTTTCGGTCTACAAGGGTACGTGGACACACTCTCCCCTCTCGTTGCTATACATCACCATGATCTTGCGTGTGCGTAGGAATTTTTTTGAAATTACTACGTTCCCAAATAGTGGCATCCGAGCCTGGTTTTATGCGTTGATGTTATATGCACGAGTAGAACACAAGTGAGTTGTGGGTGATACAAGTCATACTGCTTACCAGCATGTCATACTTTGGTTCGGCAGTATTGTTGGATGAAGCGGCCCAGACCGACATTACGCGTACGCTTACGCGAGACTGGTTTTACCGCCGTGCTTTGCACACAGGTGACTAGCGGGTGTCAGTTTCTCCAACTTTAGTTGAACCAAGTGTGGCTACGCCCGGTCCTTGAGAAGGTTAAAACAACACTAACTTGACGAACTATCATTGTGGTTTTGATGCGTAGGTAAGAACGGTTCTTGCTCAGCCCGTAGCAGCCACGTAAAACTTGCACAAACAAAGTAGAGGACGTCTAACTTGTTTTTGCAGGGCATGTTGTGATGTGATATGGTCAAGGCATGATGCTATATTTTATTGTATGAGATGATCATGTTTTGTAACAAAGTTATCGGCAACTGGCAGGAGCCATATGGTTGTCGCTTTATTGTATGCAATGCAATCGCCCTGTAATTGCTTTACTTGATCACTAAGCGGTAGCGATAGTCGCAGAAGCAATAGTTGGCGAGACGACAATGATGCTGCGATGGAGATCAAGGTGTCGCGCCGGTGATGATGGTGATCATGACGGTGCTTCGGAGATGGAGATCACAAGCACAAGATGATGATGGCCATATCATATCACTTATATTGATTGCATGTGATGTTTATGTTTTATGCATCTTATTTTGCTTTGATTGACGGTAGCATTATAAGATGATCTCTCACTAAATTTCAAGATAAAAGTGTTCTCCCTGAGTATGCACCGTTGCCAAAGTTCGTCGTTCCCAGACACCATGTGATGATCGGGTGTGATAAGCTCTACGTCCATCTACAATGGGTGCAAGCCAGTTTTGCACACACAGAATACTCAGGTTAAACTTGACGAGCCTAGCTTATGCAGATATGGCCTCGGAACACTGGGACCGAAAGGTCGAGCATGAATCATATAGTAGATATGATCAACATAGTGATGTTCACCATTGAAAACTACTCCATTTCACGTGATGATGGGTTATGGTTTATGATTTGGATCACGTGATCACTTAGATGATTAGAGGGATGTCTATCTAAGTGGGAGTTCTTTAAGTAATATGATTAATTGAACTTAAATTTATCATGAACTTAGTACCTGATAGTATTTTGCATGTCTATGTTTGTTGTAGATAGATGGCTCGTGCTATTGTTCCGTTGAATTTTAATGCGTTCCTTGAGAAAGCAAAGTTGAAAGATGATGGTAGCAATTACACGGACTGGGTCTGTAACCTGAGGATTATCCTCATTGCTGCACAGAAGAATTACGTCCTGGAAGCACCGCTAGGTGCCAAACCTGCTGCAGGAGCAACACCAGATGTTATGAACGTCTGGCAGAACAAAGCTGATGACTACTCAACAGTTCAGTGTGCCATGCTTTACGGCTTAGAACCGGGACTTCAACGACGTTTTGAACGTCATGGAGCATATGAGATGTTTCAGGAGTTGAAGTTAATATTTCAAGCAAATGCCCGGATTGAGAGATATGAAGTCTCCAATAAGTTCTACAGCTGCAAGATGGAGGAGAATAGTTCTGTCAGTGAGCATATACTCAGAATGTCTGGGTATAACAATCACTTGATTCAACTGGGACTTAATCTTCCGGATGATAGCGTCATTGACAGAATTCTTCAATCACTGCCACCAAGCTACAAGAGCTTCGTGATGAACTATAACATGCAAGGGATGGATAAGACGATTCCTGAGCTCTTCGCAATGCTAAAGGCTACGGTGGTAGAAATCAAGAAGGAGCATCAAGTGTTGATGGTCAATAAGACCACCAATTTCAAGAAAAAGGGCAAAGGGAAGAAGAAGGGGAACTTCAAGAAGAACAGCAAACAAGTTGTTGCTCAGTAGAAGAAACCCAAGTCTAGACCTAAGCCTGAGACTGAGTGCTTCCACTGCAAGCAGACTGGTCACTGGAAGCGGAACTGCCCCAAGTATTTGGCGGATAAGAAGGATGGCAAGGTGAACAAAGGTATATGTGATATACATGTTATTGATGTCTACCTCACCAGAGCTCGCAGTAGCACCTGGGTATTTGATACTGGTTCTGTTGCTAATATTTGCAACTCGAAACAGGGACTACGGATTAAGCGGACACTGGCTAAGGACGAGGTGACGATGCGCGTGGGAAACGGTTCCAAAGTCGATGTGATCGCCGTCGGCACGCTACCTCTACATCTACCTTCGGGATTAGTATTAGACCTAAATAATTGTTATTTGGTGCCAGCGTTGAGCATGAACATTATATCTGGATCTTGTTTGATGCGAGATGGTTATTCATTTAAATCAAAGAATAATGGTTGTTCTATTTATATGAGTAATATCTTTTATGGTCATGCACCTTTGAAGAGTGGTCTATTTTTAATGAATCTCGATAGTAGTGATACACATATTCATAATGTTGAAGCCATAAGATGCAGAGTTGATAATGATAGTGCAACTTATTTGTGGCACTGCCGTTTGGGTCATATTGGTGTAAAGCGCATGAAGAAACTCCATACTAATGGACTTTTGGAATCACTTGGTACTTGCGAACCATGCCTCATGGGTAAGATGACAAAAACGCCGTTCTCCGGAACTATGGAGCGAGCAACTGATTTATCGGAGATCATACATACTGATGTATGTGGTCCAATGAATGTTGAGGCTCGCAGCGGGTATCGTTATTTTCTCACCTTCACAGATGATTTAAGCACATATGGGTATATCTACTTAATGAAACATAAGTCTGAAACATTTGAAAAGTTCAAAGAATTTCAGAGTGAAGTTGAAAATCATCGTAACAAGAAAATAAAGTTTCTACGATCTGATCATGGAGGAGAATATTTGAGTTACGAGTTTGGTCTACATTTGAAACAATGCGGAATAGTTTCGCAAATCACGCCACCCGGAACACCATAGCGTAATGGTGTGTCCGAACGTCGTAATCATACTTTACTAGATATAGTGCGATCTATGATGTCTCTTACTGATTTACCGCTATCGTTTTGGGGCTATGCTTTAGAGACGGCCGCATTCACGTTAAATAGGGCACCATCAAAGTCCGTTGAGACGACGCCTTATGAACTGTGGTTTGGCAAGAAACCAAAGTTGTCATTTCTTAAAGTTTGGGGCTGCGATGCTTATGTGAAAAAGCTTCAACCTGATAAGCTCGAACCCAAATCGGAGAAATGTGTCTTCATAGGATACCCAAAGGAAACTGTTGGGTACACCTTCTATCACAGATCCGAAGGCAAAACATTCGTTGCCAAGAATGGATCCTTTATAGAGAAGGAGTTTCTCTCGAAAGAAGTGAGTAGGAGGAAAGTAGAACTTGATGAGGTAACTGTACCTGTTCCCTTATTGGAAAGTAGTTCATCACAGAAATCTGTTCCTGTGACTCCTACACCAATTAGTGAGGAAGCTAATGATGATGATCATGTAACTTCAGATCAAGTTACTACCGAACCTCGTAGGTCAACCAGAGTGAGATCCGCACCAGAGTGGTACGGTAATCCTATTTTGGAGGTCATGTTACTTGACCATGACGAACCTATGAACTATGAGGAAGTGACGATGAGCCCAGATTCCGCGAAATGGCTTGAGGCCATGAAATCTGAGATGGGATCCATGTATGAGATCAAAGTGTGGACTTTGTTGACTTGCCCGATGATCGGCAGGCCATCAAGAATAAATGGATCTTCAAGAAGAAGACTGACGCTGATGGTAATGTTACAGTCTATAAAGCTTGACTTGTTGCAAAAGGTTTTTGACAAGTTCAAGGGGTTGACTACGATGAGACTTTCTCACCCGTAGCGATGCTTAAGTCTGTCCGAATCATGTTAGCAATTGCCGCATTTTATGATTATGAAATTTGGCAAATGGATGTCAAAACTGCATTCCTGAATGGATTTCTGGAAGAAGAGTTGTATATGATGCAACCGAAAGGTTTTGTCAATCCAAAGGGAGCTAACAAAGTGTGCAAGCTCCAGTGATCCATTTATGGACTGGTGCAAGCCTCTCGGAGTTGGAACAAACATTTTCATAGTGTGATCAAAGCATATGGTTTTATACAGACTTTTGGAGAAGCCTGTATTTACAAGAAAGTGTGGGAGCTCTGTAGCATTTCTGATATTATATGTGGATGACATATTGTTGATCGGAAATGATATGGAATTTCTGGATAGCATAAAGGGATATTTGAATAAGAGTTTTTCAATGAAGGACCTCGGTGAAGCTGCTTATATATTGGGCATCAAGATCTATAGAGATAGATGAACACGCTTAATTGGACTTTCACAAAGCACATACCTTGACAAAGTTTTGAAGAAATTCAAAATGGATCAAGCAAAGAAAGGGTTCTTGCCTGTGTTACAAGGTGTGAAGTTGAGTAAGACTCAATGCCCGACCACTGCAGAAGATAGAGAGAAAATGAAAGATGTTCCCTATGCTTCAGCCATAGGCTCTATCATGTATGCAATGCTGTGTACCAGACCTGATGTGTGCCTTGCTATTAGTTTAGCAGGGAGGTACCAAAGTAATCCAGGAGTGGATCACTGGACAGCGGTCAAGAACATCCTGAAATACTTAAGAAGGACTAAGGATATGTTTCTCGTTTATGGAGGTGACAAAGAGCTCGTCGTAAGTGGTTACGTCGATGCAAGCTTTGACACTGATCCGGACGATTCTAAATCGCAAACCAGATACGTGTTTATATTGAATGGTGGAGCTGTCAGTTGGTGCAGTTCTAAATAAAGCGTCGAAGCGGGATCTACATGTGAAGCGGAGTACATAGCTACTTCGGAAGCAGCAAATGAAGGAGTCTGGATGAAGGAGTTCATATCCGATCTAGGTGTCATACCTAGTGCATCGGGTCCAATGAAAATCTTTTGTGACAATACTGGTGCAATTGCTCTGGCAAAGGATTCCAGATTTCACAAGAGAACCAAGCACATCAAGAGAAGCTTCAACTCCATCTGGGATCAAGTACAGGTGGGAGACATAGAGATTTGCAAAATACATACGGATCTGAATGTTGCAGACCCGTTGACTAAGCCTCTTCCACGAGCAAAACATGATCAGCACCAAGGATCCATGGGTGTTAGAATCATTACTGTGTAATCTAGATTATTGACTCTAGTGCAAGTGGGAGACTGAAGGAAATATGCCCTAGAGGCAATAATAAAGTTATTATTTATTTCCTTATTTAATGATAAATGTTTATTATTCAAGCTAGAATTGTATTAACCGGAAACGTAATACATGTGTGAATACATAGACAAACAGAGTGTCACTAGTATGCCTCTACTTGACTAGCTCGTTGATCAAAGATGGTTGTGTTTCCTAACCATAGACAAAGAGTTGTCATTTGATTAACAGGATCACATCATTAGGAGAATGATGTGATTGACTTGACCCATTCCGTTAGCTTAGCACTCGATCGTTTAGTATGTTGCTATTGCTTTCTTCATGACTTATACATGTTCCTATGACTATGAGATTATGCAACTCCCGTTTACCGGAGGAACACTTTGTGTGCTACCAAACGTCACAACGTAACTGGGTGATTATAAAGGTGCTCTACAGGTGTCTCCAAAGGTACTTGTTGGGTTGGCGTATTTCGAGATTAGGATTTGTCACTCCGATTGTCAGAGAGGTATCTCTGGGCCCACTCGGTAATGCACATCACTATAAGCCTTGCAAGCATTGCAACTAATGAGTTAGTTGCGGGATGATGTATTACGGAACGAGTAAAGAGACTTGCCGGTGACGAGATTGAACTTGGTATTGAGATACGGACGATCGAATCTCGGGCAAGTAACATACCGATGACAAAGGGAACAACGTATGTTGTTATGCGGTTTGACCGATAAAGATCTTTGTAGAATATGTGGGAGCCAATATGAGCATCCAGGTTCCGCTATTGGTTATTTACCAGAGACATGTCTCGGTCATGTCTACATAGTTCTCGAACCCGTAGGGTCCGCATGCTTAAAGTTCGATGACGGTTATATTATGAGTTTATGTGTTTTGATGTACCGAAGGAAGTTCGAAGTCCCGGATGTGATCACGGACATGACGAGGAGTCTCGAAATGTTCGAGACATGAAGATTGATATATTGGACGACTATATTCAGACACCGGAATGGTTCCGGGGGTTATCGGATATATACCGGAGTACCGGGGGGTTACCGGAACCCCCCCGGGGGTTATTGGGCCTCATGGGCCCTAGTGGTGGAAGAGGAGAGGCGGCCAGGAGGTGGCGCGCGGCCCCCCTTGCCCCAATCCGAATTGGGAAAGGGAAGGGGGCGGCGGCCCCCCTTCTCCTTCCTTCTCTCCACCTCCTCCTTCCCCCTTCTCCTAGTTGGAATAGGAAAGGGGGGCAAAACCTACTTGGAGTAGGATTGCCGCCCCTTGGGCACGCCTCCTCCCCTTGGCTGGCCCCCTCCTCCTCCCCCCTTTATATACGGAGGAGGGGGGCACCCCATATAAATAACAATTGATCATTGATCTTTTAGCCGTGTGCGGTGCCTCCCTCCACCATAATCCACCTCGGTCATAACGTAGCGGTGCTTAGGCGAAGCCCTGCGTTGGTAGAACATCATCATCATCACCACGCCGTCGTGCTGACGGAACTCTCCCTCAAAGCTCGGCTGGATTGGAGTTCGAGGGACGTCATCGAGTTGAACGTGTGCTGAACTCGGAGGTGCCGTGCGTTCAGTACTTGATCGGTCGGATCGTGAAGACGTACGACTACATCAACCGCGTTGTACTAACGCTTCCGCTTTCGGTCTATGAGGGTACGTGGACACACTCTCCCCTCTCGTTGCTATGCATCACCATGATCTTGCGTGTGCGTAGGAAATTTTTTGAAATTACTATGTTCCCCAACACTAGGGACTTCCTAGATAGTTGTGCTGGTTGTGTTTTCATGGGACAAACTATTGAACAAGATGAGGAATTATTGAATAACATATTGAAGAATTATGATGATTGGACTCTTCCCGAACCACCGCCTAAATCCACTCCGAAGAAGAGGGGTATCTTATTTCTTAGTCGTGAAGATATGCAAGAGGCAAAGAAGTGTATGAAGGAAAAAGGTATTAGAGCTGAGGATGTTAAGAATTTACCACCTATGGAAGAAATACATGGTCTTGACACACCACCACCACAGGTGGTAGAGGTAAATTATTTATTGAATTTTGATGAAGGCGACATCCCTTACAATAAACATCATAGTCAATGCTTGTATGAATTTGATAACTACATTAGAAAACAAGACCACTTCAATGCAAATGTTATGAAACAATTGAAATAAAATTATGATATGATTGCTCGCTTGAGTGACTTGTTGTTTAGAATTACAAATGATGTTAGAGGTGTAGGAAAACATGCTTCTATGGTTCAAACCCAATTAGAACAAGTTGCTAAATCTCAAAGTGAGCTGCTTAATGAAATGAACAATAGCATGAATGATTATGCTGTTAGAGTAGCAACTAGAGGAGGCAAAATGACTCAGGAGCCACTTTATCCTGGAGGTCACCCTAAAAGAATTGAACAAGACTCCCAAAGAATTAATACTGATGCACCTAGTCCTTCTAAAAAGAAAAGAAAAATGATAGGACTTTGCATACTTCTAGTGAACCTGAGGTAGAACAACCTTCTGAGGATAATAATGATGTCTCTATTTTGATGCTGAAACTCAATCTGGTAATGAACATTCATCTAATGAGAATGAGAATGATAATGATGATGGTCATGAAGACACGCAATCAGACAATGATAAATAACCAGATAATGATGTTGAAATTGAACCTGCTGTTGATCTTGATAACCCACAACCTAAAAATAAATGTTATGATAAAAGAGACTTTGTTGCTAGAAAACACGGTAAAGAAAGAGAACCATGGGTTCAGAAACCCATGACCTTTCCACCTAAAGCATCTAATAAAAAAGATGATGAAGAATTTGAACGCTCTGTTGAAATGCTTAGGCCAGTCTTTTTGTGTACTCGTTTGACTGATATTTTAGAGATGGCCCCTTATGCTAAATATATGGAAGACAGTATCGCTGATAAAAGAAAAATACCTGAAGCTGAAATCTCCACCATGCTTGCTAATTATTCTTTTAAGGATGGAGTACCTAAGAAACTAGGAGATCCAGGAATACCAACTATACCATGCTCCATCAAAAGAAACTATGTCAAAACTGATTTATGTGGGAGCTGGTGTTAGTGTTATGTCTTTCTCTTTATATAAAAGACTTGATTTGAATAAAGTCACACCTACCAAGATATCATTGCAAATGGCTGACAAATCGACTGCCATACCTATCGGTATTTCTGAGGATGTGCCCGTTGTTGTTGCAAATGTTATTACTTAACAGACTTTGTTATACTTGAAATGCTCGAGGACGAAAACATGTCGATTATCCTTGGTAGATCCTTGTTGAATACTGCAGGGGATGTTATTGATTGCAATAAAAGCAAAGTAACTTTTCATATCAATGGTAATGAGCATAAGGCGCACTTTCCGAAGAAACAATTCCAAGTGAACGGTATTAATGTTATTGAAAAGTCTCCGACAATTACTATTGGAAGTTTTCAACTCCCTTTACCTACAAGAAGAATTATGAAATACTTATTGTTGGGGATATGCAAATTCCCATTGAGGTAACTTAGTGTTTTACGAAAGTTCTTCGGGATCATGTTAATCGAAGGTGATTGTTAATAAGACTTGATCAACCTTATTAATGGATTATTTTCGAGAACCATGTGGTCGAGGAATTTAGTTAGCACAACCTTTTGTCCCTATTTTTAGTTTTTATTTATTCTTAGTTAATAAAACAAAATGCCAAGTTTATCTTGTTTTCTGAATTTTCCGTGCAATAAAAAAGTGGTCAAAAATAAAAGTGCTCAAAATGACCTGAAATTTTAACATGAATTTTTCCCGAATATTTAAGAATTTTTTATACAAATAACATCACGAGGCGGTGCCCCTGGTGCCCACAAGTCACCAAAGCACGCCAGCTACCCCATGCGCGCCCTAGTGGGTAGTGGGCCCCACGTGGCCCCGCACACTTATCTCTTTAGCCCATGTCATCACCTACCTCTAGAAAAAAATCACTCTTGCTCTCCCTCTCCTGTTCTTGCTCTCAAACCCGCGGATTTCGATCTCTTTGCTCGAAGCTCCGTTTCTGAAGCTGTTTTAGGGGATTGCTACTTGGTATGTGGCTCCTCCTTTGCTCCAATTAGTTTTGTTCTAGTGGTTTAATTTTTGAGTATTTAGCTACTCTTGGTGCTGCTGTAGATGAGCTTGCATGCTGAATTCTTTGAGTCCCAAGTAGTTTGAATGCTCGATTTGGCCTCTAGGCATGCATATGAGTAGTTGCTATCAATCTTCTGAAGTTCCGCTAACAAAAATTTTGTGGCCAAAAATTTTCAGAACTTTATTCATAGGAAAGGATGAGTATCTTCCAGAAGTTTTCCTCCAAAAAGAATGCCAAGGGAGTCATCGAGGAATCATCGGACAGTGACCTTAATACTCCGAGAACGGCGGAGGTGCGGCTGTGCGAATGGCCACATAATGCCTTCATGGACGAGGCCGGGTTCCATCAAGATTTTGCCCAATTCATTGCAAATGCCGGGCTGGCTAACTTCCTCGCAGAAGTGTGACCAACACCACCTCCGGGCGAACTCCTTTGTGCAAAAAATTCATTTCTCAATAGGCATGAACCTCCAGCGGTGCGGTTTAATTTATATTCTGAAAGCCGTCAGATACCGCTCACTAAATTTTGTGAAATATGTTTGATTCCCTTTAACGGGGATCTGAGAGAGCCTAGACCGTCAAAGTTTGAGGACTTCCTCCTCACTTTGACAGTGGGTGAGGAAAGAGGCGTGTCGAAAGCCACCGCCACTAGTTTGTAGTTTCCTTCTGTGCATTACTTTGCTTTATTCAACACGAAGTGTTTAACTGCTAGGGAGAAAGGTGGTATACTCAGTGCTCTTGACCTCACCGTTTTACGCCGTGCACTACACAATGATCACACCTTTAGCCTAGGGGCTATTGTTGCACGTCGTCTGCACCTTAACAAAACTAAGGGAAAAATCCATGGTGGTATTTATGCTACTCGTCACTTTAATGTTCGGATACGCCACCATGACTTTCTTTTGCCCCGAGTTTATCTAGATCACCAGGCGATGGTGGATCACCAGTTTCCTGATGCTGTCGATTCTTTTAACAACATTCATTACAACTTGGTTTTCAGTGAGTAGACCCGTGATATTATCCCGTTGCCTGGACCTATTTTGTTTGATTCTATTGCCAGGAATGGATACAGGGTCATGCCAGCCGACATTATTGCCTACAGGAACACCCAGGCAGCGGCAAAGCAGGAGCCCTAGGAGTGGGATGCTCAGGTGTCGCTGCCATAGCACTTCCACATGAGACCGGATGGCTATTACGGATGGTGATTACCAAGCTAGGCCTAAATCCTAAGCTTGGGGGAGTATGTATTTCCACCGAAGTTATATTCATGTTCACACACTTCATTCCAGTTGTCGGTGTCCACACTTTTTCATTGTATTATCGATGCTAGATTTATTTTCTCGCTTTCTTCTTGTGTGTTTGAAAAACTTTGAGAAAATCCAAAAATATTTCTTGCTTATTTTCGGGTTTCTTTCTAGTTTAATTTAGTTGTAGTATTAAAAGAAAACCCAAAATGATTTCTCATTTCTTCTTTTGTTTGTTGGGAGCTCTCCTGTGAAAATAGTTTTTCTCATTTTCCTTTTTCTTTAATTTGCTTTCTTCAAGAAAAAAACTAAAAACTCCAAAATATTTCAGTGTGTTTCTCTGAAATTCTTTTGTTTTGTTGAGTCGTACTAAGGAGAAGACCAAGATGAAAATGTTGAGTGGCTCTCATATGCATTATTGTTGATTGAACAAAGAGCCCATATTATTTTGTCTTCTCCTCTGAATAAAATGTTGTAAGCTTAGTCCACATCACTCTTGTACTATTATTATTTTCATATCATCCAGTCATGCAAGTGAAAGGTAATAATGACGATATTGGATCAAGTGAATGTGGCAGGGAAAAGTGGGTATGAACTCAACTTGTTTTTGCTTTTGTAGATATGTTTAACTCAGTATCCATGATTCAGCATGTTATGATTGAACATGTTTGCAATGACAATTAGAGATTATAGTTGCTCATGCCATGCTTAAGTAGCTAGGAGTGGATAATGATTTATTTTGGGTGTCAACATGCATTAAAATGATTGTGATGTAGTATGATGATATGGTATCCCCCTCTAAATGTTTCAAGTGGCTTGACTTGGCGCATGTTCACGCATGTAGTTGAATCAAAACCAACATAGCCTCCATGATATTTATGTTCATGGTGTTTATATCCTACTGATGCTATTATTCAATGTTCATTATTCATAATGCATGTTTATGACCGTTTTCTCTCTCTAGCTGGTCGCTTCTCAACCTATTTGCTAGCCTTCACCTATACTAAGTGGGATTATTGCTTGTGCATCAAAATCATTAAACCAAAGTTATTCCAGATGAGTCCACTATATCTACCTATATGCGGTATTACCCTGCCGTTCCAAGTAAATTTGCATGTGCCACCTCTAAAATTTCAAATGAACATCTGTGCCTGGACCGCTCATGGAGTGACAGGGGGTGGTCAGTATCTTCCATGTTAAGCGGGTTATTCTCATGATGAGTGTTTATTCACTCGCCCTTGCACGAGAGGGGCCGGTAATAGGGATGCCCAGTCCCAAAATCAAAAATTGCAAATAATTAAACAAAACTCCCCCGGGACTGTTGTTAGTATGGAAGGCACCCGTGGATTCGGTTAGCCATGGCTTGTGTTTGTTGGTGGAGGGGGAGTAAACTTTACTTTTATCGCTTGGGAACCGCCGCTAATGTGTTTAGCATGGAAGATATTGATAACTCTTGGTCATGACGTTGACAGGAAGGGTGTACCTCCCAAAATTATATTTATCTCTAATTTAAGCTTTGAGCTCTGGCACCTCTACAAATCCCTGCTTCCCTCTGCGAAGGGTCTATCTATTTACCTTTATGTTATTTTACTTTTATGTTGAGTCATCACCTTCTCAAACAAGCACCAGACCTGAGAGCACTATTGTCATCCTCATGCGTTGTGTATAGTTAATGTTGAATGCATCATGACTGGATCTCTTCTAGCATGAATTACAATGTTTAGTCGCTGCTTGACCTTTGGAGGTGCTTTGCATTTATGTTTTGCGGTCTTAGAAAGGACTAGCGAGATACCACTATTGTCATATTATATCATGATTGTTTCGACAAAGTGTTGGTACTTGAGATATCTTATTATTGCTCATTAGTTGATTATTCCATTGATATGAGTTAATGTAGAGTTCACCGGTGCGCGTCGGTCCTAAACAAATGGTTTTTAACCCCCTTCCGCGATGGCATTTGGAACCGTCGCCAAGTGAGTGGGTGCGATAGGGGGGTCCTTCCCACACGACCCAGAAACCGTCGGGGATAGGGAGCCTTGATGCATACAGTTGTCCCTATATAACCATTTCTGATATCTCGAATATCCCAAATGCTTCATCCTTGCTACTCGTTTGTGCTCGCATTGCCATCGCAGTCGGAGTTTTGTGGTTTTACCTAAAACCAGGCAGATTCCAGGCACGTATACCTGGCCATCTCTCGGGCGGGGCCGGGCTTCGGGCCGGGCGACCCAAAGCCCGACGCAAAAAACCCAGGCCCGAGCCTGGGAGTTTTACGATGCCTGGAACATCACAAATAGTTCAGGATTATAAACCGTGTACGATAGGTAGACAATCACACACATTTAGTTTTCCCGCACCATATGTGATAGTGTCTGACATCACACACGCTTTGTAAACGGCAACTGTGTGCATGCTTGCACACGTTTCCTCTCTATGAACCGTCTCGGATTATGGTGTATATCGCAAACGTTTGTGTTTTACCAACCATGTGTGTCGTAATGACCTGCACAACATAATTTCGCCCTAATTTAATTGCTGCTATTTAAAATTGTACCTAATTTAAACTTGAAAGTAGGCTATAGCTTTATTCATATCCATCAGGTTCAAACAACCAATGCATTATTCGATTCACATGTACATAAGCACCAAATAAAGAATGATGTACCAGGGTTCTATACTTGTACTATTATAGATGGTAAAAAAGAGGCGACAAACATTCCAGTTGCTGAACATGGTGAAGCGGAATGGCCCTATTGTGCTCTCCTGGATGCAGAAGGCATGCAGGACTCTAGTCCAACCCCTTGTGATGGCCGGCCGCCAATCATGTAGTTTGAGAGGTAATCTTGAGTAAACTGCTTCAGGATCCACTGCAAAAGAAAAAAGATTCAGATATTGTCATCTAACACAACTCATTACGGGTAGTAAAAAGAAGGCTACAGGGTTCTTACTTACCATCCTACAGTTCACTGTTGTCTTGCATAAAGTGTGAACAAATAGTTTGATTGACATCTTTTGACCCATTTTAATAACAATCTTTATCAGTTTCCTCACTTGATGCTGGTTCATGAATATCTCATTGCCCCATACGCAGAAAGGGCCGAAGTGTGGATCTTTGGCAATGACATGTGTAGCTAAAAGCACCAAGTTAATATTAGAAGCTAAACAACAATTGCAAAATGATGTAGTACAACACTCCCTCCATCCCATTATATAAGATTTTATTACATGTATATCTAGACATCATCAGAACATTAAGGTAACACACTTCCTTGTTGCTATGTAGCCTGAGATTGCATATTTAGTCATTCAGTACAATGCACGTTGCTAAACAACAATTGAAAAATGAAAAGGCATGTTAACTGCAATATCCTTAACAGCAACCAAATATCGTAATTCATAGTGGCATTGTTGAAACTGTTATTGATGAAATTGAACTACACGGCAAATAGTTGCACATATAGAGCATCACATTGTGAAGAAGTGAAATAAACAAGTCATAAGGACATCTCTAGGCGATCCTTAAAAAGTTAAAGGACTAAAACCCTTAGTGGATATATATATACTCCAGCAATTTTTGGCCTTTTCTAGTCGATCCCCTAAACTTAAGGTTGTAAACTTCAATTTGATCTAGTTCAAAGCAGGTTCAACCGAAAGTAGCATGCATTCAAACAGAAACATAGATAGTTTTGCATAACCGAACATAAAACATAAATTTAAACTAAGCTAAACTACTTTCTCGGGGCCCACCTCGACGCCCTCCGCGCCGCCGTCGCCGCCGCCTTCGACCTCATCATCGGAGGAGAGCACGATAACCTCGCCGCCCTCCGCGCCGGCAAAGATCGCCCGCTCCGCCTCCACGAGCTCCGGGTGCTGCCGGCGGAGCTCTTGCATGTAGGCCTCGTCGGTGGCCTCGGCCTCGAGGCGCTCCCATGCCTCGCGGTCCTCCCGCGCCATAGCCGAGCTCACCACCCCTGGCTCCAGCGAAACAAGGTCGACCGGACGTGTGCCGAAGAGGAAATTGAGCCTAGCCGCCGCGCCGTGGTAGCGGACCTGCCAGCGGTCGTACTCCATGGCCGCGAGCTCGGCCGTGTGGAAGCTACCGAGCCACCGGCGGGTGCGGGTCTCTCGATTTGTAATCTCGGCGACCCATGTCCCCCACTGCTGCTGCCGGACCCCGACGTAGGACTTCGTCTGCTGCCGGGTCCGACGGAGGATGGGGAAGTCCTCGAACTAGCGTAGGGGCGCGGCGGCGGGTGGATCGGGCCCGCGGAGGACGACGGGGACACCACGGCGGCCACCTCGCCGGCGGCGGGCGAAAAGGCCGCGATAAACCTCTTTTTGTCCATTGGCTCCTCGAGCTCCCCGGCACACAGGCAGAGGTTGAGGATGGAGGCGCCGGCGATGGCGGCGACCTACCATAATGGTTTCGAGGGTTGTGTGTGTCTGTGTGAGCGGAGGTTTTGGGGTGTGTGTGGAGGGGGCGGGGGGGCAAGGTTGTGTTTGAGGAAATACTGCGGCAACTGAAAATTTTACTAGGCGGGAGTAACAAGGTGAGGCTACTGAAAATTTTGATCAAGGGCGAGCAGATATTTTTGAGATTGCGAGGGATGTAGAGGCGGGAGTAAAATGCCGGGGCTACTGAAAATTTGAATCAAGGAACTGAAGCAGAGCGGGAGTAACAGACATCGCACAGGGTCCGCACATACTAATCGTGTGCTATCAAACATTAAGGACAAACATTCCAGACGGTAGATATTTTTGAGATTACGAGGCAGTAATATTTTCGAGATTGCGAGGGATGCAGAGGAGGGAGTTTTTGGGGAGCGAGATAGTGTGCTTGACACGCCAGCTGGGGACTGTAGCCGACACACCTTCTCGCATAAGCCATAGGCGTACTATACACCAACGGTGCTCCAAGATATTTTGTACTACATCTCACACAGTTGGTGATAATAAACTATGTGGGATCTACTTGATTTGAATTACAAAATGGGGTCACAGCGGCAATGGACACTGTTTTAATTGCTAGACCTTTTATCTGCAGTGAACATGCAACTATATGTGTGTCGTAAAAGAATTGGAATTATTCAGGGTTCGTTTGGACATTTTATACGTTAAACTGGTTTTCTAGCCATTTCAGGTGCACAATCCAAAATTAAACTACATGCACATGCTCCGGTGCATACAAATTGGTTGAAAAATCAAATTTGTGTCCTTCAGTGCATGCTTAGGTCACATGCAAGAAATGGGAATTAATTTTTCGGGGTTCGTTTGGCTTTTTTTATACATTAACTGGGTTTTCTAGGCATTTATGTGCATAATTCAACTTTGAACTACAAGCACATGCTCCAATGCACCAAAGTTGGTTGAAAAATCACATGTGTGTCCTTGGGTGAATTTTTAGGTCTCATGCAAGAGACGGGAATGAATTTCTCACACCATGGGCACTGTTGATTGCCAGCAAAACATTGAGATACCTGGTTTTTAAATTCTAGTAAATCCAAAACTCGTCTGAAATTCATGAAACTTGGCATGCTATCATGGAGCGGCATCAACATGCCGTGGTAAAAAATTTGTCCCATTTGGGGCAGGTTCGGGGATAAGCTTCTCACAAACTAGAGCTTCTAACAACAAGCATGATGGTTTCGATACGGAATGTCCCACCTTTGCGGACGAAACGATATCAATTGCCTCTTATTGCTTTCAAACTTTTTCTCGTGTCAACATAGAACAACAGGAGTGTTGTGTCAATTTTTTTTTATTTTTCAGGTTTAGTTTCGACATTTTTATGCATTAACTGAGTTCTCAATGCATATATGTGCATAATTCAAATATGAACTACATGCACTAGTGCATATAAATTGGTTGAAAAATCAAATTTGTGTCCTTGGGTGCATGCTTAGGTCCCATGCAAGAAATGGGAATGAATTTCAAACACCAGGGCACCGTTGATTGCCGGCAAAACATTAAGATGCCTGGTTTTTAAATTCTAGTAAATCCAAAACTCGTCTGAAATTCATGAAACTTGGCATGCTATCATGGAGTGGTAAAAAATTGTCCCATTTGGGGCAGGTTTGGGTATATGCTTCTCACAAACCAGAGCTTCTCACAACAAGCCTGATGGTTTTGGTAGGGAACGTACGTCCCACCTTTGGGGATGAAATGATATCCATTGCCTCTTATTGCTTTTAAAAATTTCTTGTGTCAACATAGAACAACAGGAGTGTTGTGTCAATTTTTTGGGATTTTTTGGGATTCGTTTGGACATTTTTATGCATTAACTGAGTTTTCAATGCATTTATGTGCATAATTCAAATTTGAACTACGTACATGCACATGCTCCAGTGCATATAAATTGGTTGAAAAAACAAATCTGTGTCCTTGGGTGCATGCTTAGGTCCCATGCAAGAAATGGGAATGAATTTTTTGGGGTTCGTTTGGCCTTTTTATACATTAACTGGGTTTTCTAGGCATTTTATGTGCATAATTCAAATTTGAACTACAAGCACATGCTCCAATGCACCAAAGTTGGTTGAAAATCACATGTGTGTCCTTGGGTGCATGCTTAGGTCCCATGCAAGAGACGAGAATGAATTTCGCACACCAGGGCACCGTTGATTGCCGGCAAAACGTTGAGATGCCTGGTTTTTAAATTCTAGTAAATCCAAAACTCGTCTTAAATTCATGAAACTTGGTGTCAGGACCCCGATCCTAAGTCACACCGATCTAGCATGTAACACATCATATCACTTTGCGGCCTCACGCACGGTATTCCCACGGGTGCCACCTTACCTGGCCCGAGACCATTTGCGCCTTTGGCTCATGTATATGATAGTGTCGCTAGCATCCATATGACAAAGAACCCGGGCCGACATGACTAGTCGTAAACCCAAAGTAGTACTAACTTACAAGGACAGGCATACATGACCCAGCAACGAACGTGTCGGTCATCAGCGAGTGAATCCGGGCTGTAGCAGCTGGGCTAACAGGACTCCGGAGAATCCGGGCTGTAGTAGGCTAACAGGACTCCAGTAGAAATCGCGTGACATTTCCCCGAAGGGACAGACACGGGAACCAAGAAGGACACATGCCGGCCAGCCTAAGTGTTCCGGAGCAGTAGCAAGCTACCATGGCTCAGTGGAAGCACTAGGAGACATTTCCCAGTAAGAGAGGCTACCATGGATAAACAACTAGGTTGTCGGATCCCACACATACCAAGCATTTCAAACCATACACACAATATGGTCGTTATGTGCAAATACAACATGGCATCACAACAAAACTCTACAACTCAAAGTATTTATTCATTAGGCTCCGAGGAGCCAAGTATTACAAACATGGGTCTCATGCCCCAACATACAAAGCATACAAGCAACAAGCGGAAGCATAAACATGTCTGAGTATAGACAACTACAAATGAAAAAGGCTGAGAAGTCTGACTATCTACAAGACCCTCCCAAGGGTACAAGATCGTAGCTGAGGTAACAAGCTAAACGTCGAAGTCCACGCGGAACTACTAGTGAGACTGAAGTCTCTCTGCAAAAACATAAATTAAGAAAACGTGAGTACAAATGTACCCAGCAAGACTTACATCAGAACTGACTACATATGCATCAGTATCAACAAAGGGGGGTGGTGGAGTTTAACTGCAGCAAGCCAACTTTGACTTGGTGGCTATCCTAAACTACGACTGCAAGTAACTCTTTGAGGTGGCGCACACGAGTCCATATATTCACCACATCAATACACCACTATGGATCCGCTCCCGTCTCCCTACGAGAACGCCATCTAACACTCACGCTTATCTTGCGCATTTTAGAGTATCCACTTTCACTTGTCTATGAACTGTATAGGCAACCCAAAGGTCCTTTACCGCGGACGCGACTATTCAAATAGATCATTTATAACCCTGTAGGGGTGTACTTCTTCACACACGCTCTCGCCAATTACCGCCATGTACACGTCATGTATCTCGGCAACCTTCAAGCGGAAGCCTGGCGAGGGTGGCGGCCATGACCTGACTAACCACACAAGTCCCTAGTCCAAGTTTATCGCCTATTCAGGTTCCATCCGCAGGGAGTCTGACCGAGGTTTCCACGTACGGCCCCAAACGATGTGTGCAGGGTTCCCGAGGCACCAAACGGGCGTCCCGGTACACCGTGCCATGTGCCTACCGCATCACAGCCCACCCCTCGGGTCACCGCTGCGCACGGCCTCCAGCATACTACAAACACCAGAAACTACTTGCAACTCCCGGACAGAGGATAGGGCGGTTAATAAGTCGAGAGGGTCCATTGGTTTTGGGTCCAACACGTGGTAGTAGCTGTTCATGGATCACAAACACAGAACTCAGTTCCTGAGGATGGTTTCAATGAGACAAGCCACCATGTACTCCTACATGGCCTCTCACCGCTACCTTTACCAAAACGTGTTCACGCACTTAGCTCACACACAGTAGGACACGTTCATGACCATTCAAATTCATCCCCGATGAATCAGACCTGACTCAACTCTAAGCAGTAGCAGGCATGACCAACAAGCATGAATGAGTAGGCACATCAGGGCTCAAACAACTCCTACTCATGCTAATGGGTTTCATCTATTTACTGTGGCAAAGACAGGTCATGCAGAGGAAAAGGGGTTCAACTACCGCAGCATGTAATAGATGAATCGTTATTATCCTAATGCAATAAAAGACAGCAGGAGCGAGAGAGTGGGATTGTAGCAGAATGAACAAGGGGGTTTTGCTTGCCTGGCACTTCTGAAGATAGTATAGTTCTTCATCTGTATCATCGATCTCATCGTTGAAACCACGTCTAATGAGAGGGGACAAACACCGGCAGAGAGAAAGAACACAATCAATGCAATGCGACAATATGATGCATGATCATGACATGGCAATATGATGTGATTTGAGCTAATGCATCTAGCAACCAGATTAAATGAAGTTGGTTTGAATCAAAGATTCAGATTCAACTCCATATGTGAAGATTCAAGTGCCATTTATTTCATTGGCCCTAAACAGTAGTCATAAGTTGTTCTAACATGCATGCAAATGGCACAGATGGATAGATTGGATTTTTATGATAATTTTTCATATATAAATTATTTCATTTGGAGTTATAGATTATTTTCTATGAATTTTTGAAGTTTATAACATTTTCTGGAATTTCTAAACCTTTTCTGATTTATTTTAATTCCAGAAAGGCTTTACTGCATGAGCACTGCATCATCATGACATCAGCGAGTCAACAGGGCGCGGTCCAGGTAAAACCTGTCATGTGGGGTCCACACGTCAATGACTAACTAACTAACCTAAGTTCATTAGTGTTAAACTAATACTAACTAAAAGTGTCAGTGGGGTGGGGCCCACGCGTCAGTGACACAGGGGAGGTCAAACCCTGGTCAACCGGGGCTAACTCTCCGGTGCTTAGCCGCCGGCGGCAGCAGAAGCGGCGGAGGGCTCGGGCTCGCTCCTCCGGTGACCAAATGGCCAGCGGAGAGCGGCTACGGGGAGCTGGAGCTCACTCGCGCCCGGTCCAGCAAGCAGCAGCGGCTAGGGCAGCCGGAGACGACGGCCACGAGCTCGGCAGCGGCGGCTGGAACTCGGGCGTGCTCGGTCCGGCGCTAGGATGCACGGCAGGGGGCGCGGAGAGGTGTTGCGGGCTCCTGGGGTGTGGCGAACGCAGTGATGCGCTCGGTTTCGAGCCCGCGTGGCAGTGGCCACGACGGCAGCGTGCAGAGGCGGCGGCGCGTGCGGGTTAGCATGGTGTGGTGGCTACGACGCATGACGGAGGGAACGGAGAGGGAAAGGATGGTCAATGGATCACAGCGGTCACGGCGGTGCTGGAGGAGAGGTCGAGGAGTAACCGGAGCGGTCAGGGCGGCGAGGGGGATCTCCGGCGGCGAGAGGTCAAAGACGGCTCGGTGAAGGCGATGCAGAGCGTGTGAGCGCTCGGGGCTCGGCCTGCTCGATGAAGCGGACTGTCGGGGAAATCGACACCTATGGAATCACTGGGATCCCTTCTACGGTTGGCGGGCGCGGGGTTGTGCAAAGAGCGGGTCTGGCAGTCAGCACAAGAATCGTCTACCCAGGTTCGGGCCGCGAGGATGCGTAATACCCTAGTCCTACTTTGGTGTATGTATTTGAGTGTTCTTGAGTTCTTGAGCTAGGTATGGTGTGCGTCTAGCCCAAAAGATCTGAATCCTTCTCCTGGACGCCTCGGGCCTCTTTTTATAGACAAAAGGGGTCGCCACAGTGGCACAGGAGGTGGAAAGGTGTACAGCGCGTAAGCTTATCGCCTGTCATTACGGGACAAGACGCATTCAATGCACTCCCTTAGGTGTCCCGTTGCTTTATTGGGGATGGCAACGAGGCCCGTCCCATCAGTCGCTGCCCCGCCTTGCTCTGACACGCGTCCAGGCCAACGGTGCATGCAGCGCCATGTAGGCTGGCAGACTGCTAAGATGGCGTGGTGGTAGGGTCTTCACGAAGATCTGCATGCCACCACGCAGGTGCTTGCTGAGCTGGCCTGGAAGCCGCACGTTGTCACGTAGGTGCCTGCCCAGCTGGTTGGACTGGCAGCTGTATGGGAAAGGCGGTGGAGTCTTGGCAGATGCGGGCTTGGTTGCGGTCTTGCAGGCGTCTTTGGCAAGTACCTTGCCGGGGCCCCAACAAGGGCCTTGCCGCGGCATCGCAGTCGTCCCCTGCAAGGATCTTGCCGGGGGTCTCGTGGGTTTCCTCGGCTAGGATCCCACTGAGGATCGTCGTCTTCTGGTCCTCATCTGATCTGGTGTGCTTCTGATCTTCACAAAGATCTGCATGCCACCACGGTGGTGCCTCCCGAGCCTTGGTTCCAGTGTGATTGATGACGTTGGAACCTCTGGGCTCATGGGTGGCGCGCTCCGTTGGGGAAAGTTGCCTCGGCAAGGCTCTTGCCGGGGCCGCGGAGGCCGTCCCAACAAGGGTCTTTCCGGTGGAGTCCACCTCGCCCTCTTGCTCTTTGTGCCTCTGGTTTTGGTGTTGCTCTGGTTGTCTTGTGCCTCCGGCTTCCCTCCTCTGCCCTACTTAGTGTGGTCGTGGGCACAACTCTGACTGCCCGTGCACAAGTAAAGGGGTAAAAAGGAGAGCCCCTACTTTTGTACACCGACAGGAGCCCCCGGGCCTGGGCCACACATAAGCGCAAAGCGTTGTTGGGCCGGGCCCGGAACGGTGCGCGGGCAGGCGGGGCGGGTTTTTACCGCGGTAATTCCTTCGCTCGCTTGCGCTTCCCCACGACCCGCGTTGAATGCGCGTCATGGAGGGTCGTGCGTGACGTGGGGGGCATGCGTGGGGCCGCCGCTGCCCTCATGCGTCACATCATGGTAAATGGTGACGGAGCGACCCGCGCCTTCCCCATAAAAAAAGAGAAACTGCGGGCGCAATGCCCATTTACCCTCTGTGCCTTCTCCAATCTTGGGACCGCCGCTCCTTCCTTCTCCCTCCTCAAGCTCTCGCTTCCACCCGCAGCCGCCGCGCCCTTATCGCCCCCAACCTCACCTTCTTCCCTGGTCGCCATGGCGCCCAAATCCAGCAAAGGCTAGGGAGTGGCCAAGGATGCCGAGGAGAGGGAGGCACCGGAGAGTGAGTTGGCGGCGCGGCGGACGCAGCTCGCCCACTTCCCGTCGACGGTCGACGCGATCCACCTCCGAGACTACTTCAAGCCCCTGTGGGGGTGCAAGATGAAGGGGCACCCCGCTACGTGCGTCATCCCCGCCTGCTTCGCCGAGGCTGGCCCGAAGCGGTACCCATTCTTCGTTGACTACTTTTCCTGCGGGCTTTGCCCCCCTTTCTCCGACTTCTTCAATGACGTCATGCACACTTATGGCTTCCACCTTCTGGATTTTACTCCGAATGCCGTGGCGTGCATGGCTCTTTTTGCCCATCTCTGCGAGGGCTTCGCCGGGGTGCACCCCAACACGGCGCTCTTCCGCCAGTACTTCTTTCCTCGCAGGCTCACCGGGAAGCGTGCGAGCTGTACGCTACGCAGGCTCGAAGCGAGCCCTTTGACTTCCATAGTCGCCCGCCTTCCTCTCCATTAATAGCGCCCGAGCTGCTGTTTAATATGGGCGGCCTTACTGTTTGCCTCCCATTCCCTCAGCGGCATGGGACGCTGTCATCGACCGCTACCTCTCAGCGGCGCCAGTTGCCGTCCTCCCGCGCCCCGCCCGTCGATCGCACGATGACATGATGTTTGATTTACAAGTGAAGAACATTTTGTGCTGCCTTGAAGACTTCAACAACGGCGTCCCGGAGGACGACAACAACAACGAAGGCGCGACACGCCACCTCCGCCTCCACCGGAAATAGTTTTTTGGGGTTTAATACTGTATCTTGAATTCTCGATCATATGGATATAAATTCGCAGTGTGACTGAATGAAAGATATGGTTTGAACGAACTTGCATTTTTCTCTCTTAATGTACAGACTTATCAAACGATTTTCTTTTGAAAAAATGTCAATGGTTTTTAAATATAAAACACTCATCGCAAATGTTTTAGTTAGAACACCCGTATGCAAACCGACAGCTTCCCCAGGAAGCCAAGGGAAAATGTGTCGAGTAGGATTTCTGCATCCCTTCAACGCAAATGGTTGTTTTGCATGACCCATGTGCAATCACATACAAACAATTGGGTAAGATTTGCATATCTGTCATTTTGGGTATGTTGCCATTTGTCAAACTGGAAGGATTGACGTTTGTTTATCTAGTAACATTGCCATTTGTCAACCTTGTAACACTGTGATTTGTCAAAATATGCAGCTAAAAATCACTAGCGCTATCTAATTTTTGCAACTAAAATCACTAGCACTGTTCATATGGACACCACTAGCAGGCGTGAGTTGATGGACGCATATGCAAATGTACCATTGATTACATACAACAAGTCATCAACCCACAATGACAACGAGGATACACGTTGGATTATAGATCATTTCCAACAAAACATTCTAGTAAAGTAAAGTTTTTCTCACACAACAAATAACAAAGCGATGAAATGAACTTCAGCTCAACCACTCGTCGGCGTTGGAAACGCTTGCTTTGAACAAGAAGTGATTCTCTGGGAAGGGCCAGCTATTGTCAATCTCGAGACCAACGTAGGACTGATCATCCAGGCTGAAGCGGCCTATGTCAAGACCCATATTGGGACGGTAGGAAAGCATAGCAATGTCCGAGGTATAGATACAGTTGCTTCTCATAAATGGTAGTAACGTTGTGTCAACAGCAGCTGGATCGCCTTCCACCATCATTGGATAGTTTTGTCCAAGGAAGAGCGAGTTTCCTCCAAGACTTTCAATACTAAACCAGGGAGAAGGTGTTGGCGCTAGTACACTAGTATTCATCCCGAATACCCTACGACGGATATTGGAATAGGTCCGGAGAGTGCGACCATGCGAGACAACACCTGCTTCCTTAGTAACATCAGCAGTGCCCTATATACAGACAAGAAGAGGTGATCCATCGGAATAAGTTGCCAGGCGCCACTAAGTATATGGGTCCTGCTCGTCCTCATGCTCGTGATCATTAGCATCGTCATCTCCCCCTTGGTTATAAAAATTTTCAAGTATAGGTGGTGGAATGTTCACAGGACCTTGGAAACACAAGAATGCTAATTAATTAGTAAAGGGAAACTAGCTAACCCGCATGCATGTGGATGAAACAATTATAATTATGGTGGAAGACAAACGTACCGAAAGCATCAGGATTCCATGCAAAAAACAGTGCCACGAGTGGTGGCAGCAAACACAAGACCCTCATATTGAATTGCATCACAGTACTCATCCGTGTACAGAAATTGATTTTGAGCAATATCCATTGAGGCGTGGAAGTAAGGACGGCAACAAGCTTGTCGAAGATAGCAACAACTTCATAGTTCATGTAAATGCAATCCCAAGAGCGGTTGGGAACTCGACAAATTGCTATCTTCCGTAGATGACAGTCACCATGATCGTATTTGAACTCACGTAGAATACCGGTGTACTCAACCTCTGGGCAGCAATCTGAGATTTTTGGAAGTGGAACCCGGTGACGAGTGTACACATTCACAAGTTCCCACTCGTAGTTGTACCCAATATAAACAACCCAATCTCCATTTGCGCCTGCCCAAGCCTTGCCCTCAAGCGATGAAATCTTAACATCATACGTATCATTATCAAGCGGCATCAACTTGCACAAGGCGAGGCTTCCCTCGTCCCCGCGCCAGTCAGCAGGGTCACGGCGAAGAAGATAGGGGAGATCAAACCACTCCTGGACCCTTGGGTTCCTTGTAATGATGTTATTAGTTGAGTCGAGAATGGTCTTGAACGAACCTGCCATGCTAGCCGAGGTGATGACGTCACACCGATCAATGAGTTCCTCCACCACGTCATCATTCAGATCGGGGCAAGAATAACGTGGTCGTTTCCGGCCTGTCCCCTCCATGGATAAGATGATCGAACAATGGCAGAAGGGAGGGTGAAGGCAAATGGAGGTAGGAAGAGCGTCGACAGAAGTTCCAAATCGAGAGGGAATGAAAGGCGAAGAGGCAGTGGATGGTTGCCACGGTACACGAAGAGGCACCTGGGAGCGAACGGTTGCCACAGAGGTCACACACTGACGACAAGGGCCGAGTGAACCACGGAGGTCACACCTTGATCTGGCTGACCGTATCTTTTGTGTTGCCTAATCACAAACAGTTCATCCGAGTGAACCGTATGCTGTGTATCGCACACGCCTTCATCTGGCCGCCCGTTTCTTTTGTTCCTCCTCATCGCAAACAGTTAATTGAACTGAACCGTATGCCCTTCATCGCACACGCAACTAAAACCTGAACCGTGTTTGATGCATCCGTCATCGCAAACGTTTTATACATTCTGACGGTTTTCATACACCGCCGTTTGCGATTATTGCATCGCACATAGTTTCTCGAAGGGTCTCTGATTGTAGTGTCGCGTTAGCAGCATCCTGCAGTAGTGGTTGGCATGGTTAGTCACGATCTTTGTTGAAAATATGGGTGCTATTTAAGCATATATATGTAAACAAGAACAAAAGAGTTCGTAAAAGTTTTCTTTATCACTTTCAGTTTGTCAACTGAATTGCTTGAGGAGAAGCAATGAGTTAAGCTTGGGGGAGTTGATACGTCTCGATTGTATCTACTTTTCCTAATGCTTTTGCTCTTGTTTTGGACTATAATTTGCATGATTTCAATGAAACTAGCCCGGACTGACGTTGTTTTCAACAGAACTACCATGGTGTTGTTTTTATGCAAAAATAAAAGTTCTCTAATTTGGACGAAACTTTTTAGAGAATTATTTTGGAATAAATAAAAAATACTGGAACCAAGACCCACTTGAGGGGGGCCAGATGTCCACAAGGCACCACAGCGCGCCACCCCCCTCTGGCGCGCCCTGGTGGGTAGTGGGGCCCACGAGGCTCCGCTGACCCTAATTCTAACGCTATAAAATCTTATTTTTTCAGAAAAAATAGGAGTGGAAGTTTCATCGCGTTTTACGATACGGAGCCGCCGCCACCT
This sequence comes from Triticum aestivum, assembly GCF_018294505.1. Taxonomy (NCBI): domain Eukaryota; kingdom Viridiplantae; phylum Streptophyta; class Magnoliopsida; order Poales; family Poaceae; genus Triticum; species Triticum aestivum. The sequence goes on along the minus strand of NC_057814.1, from coordinate 239,555,093 downwards.
CCTGTTCTTCATCGGGAGGCCAGATCTGGAGCCCGTTCGGGGCTCCGGAGAGGGGGATCTTCGGTCTTCGTCGTCATCAACCATCCTCCATCACCAATTTCATAATGCTCCCCACCGAGAGTGAGTAATCACTTCGTAGGCTCGCTGGTCGCTGAGGAGTTGGATGAGACTCATCATGTAATCGAGTTAGTTTTGTTAGGGCTTGACCCTAGTATCCATTATGTTCTGAGATTGATGTTGCTATGACTTTGCTATGCTTAATGCTTGTCACTAGGGCCCGAGTGCCATGATTTCAGATCTGAACCGTTTATGTTTTCACCATTATATCTATGTTCGTAATCCGATCATGCAAGTTATATGCACCTATTATGTGTTGTGATCTGTAAACCCCAAGGTGACAATATTTGGGATGCTTTTCGGTGATGACCGTAGTTTGAGGAGTTCACGTATTCACTATGTGTTAATGCTTTGTTCTGGTTCTCTATTAAAAGGAGTCCTTGATATCCCTTAGTTTCCTTATGGACCCCGCTGCCACGGGAGGGTAGGACAAAAGATGTCATGCAAGTTCTTTTCCATAAGCACGTATGACTATTTACGGAATACTCCCTCCGTAAACTAATATAAGAGCATTTAGATAACTACTTTAGTGATCTAAACGCTCCTATATTAGTTTACAGAGGGAGTACATGCCTACATTATATTTATGAACTGGAGCTAGTTCTGTGTCGCCCTAGGTTATGACTGATATATGATGAATATCATCCAATATAATCACCGATCCAATGCCTATGAGTTTTCCACATATTGTTCTTGTTAAGTTACTATTGTTATTGCTACTGTTACAACTGCTACAAAATTCTTGCTATCACTGTTACCGTTACTATTACTGCTACCACTACTATCAAAACTATCATACTACTGTGCTACTTATCACTTTGCTACAGATATCTAATCTCGAGGTTGTTGAATTGACAACTCAATTGCTAATAATTACAAATATTATCTGGCTCCCCTTGTGTCGAATCTATAAATTTGGGTTGAATACTCTACCCTAAAAAATTGTTGCGGTCCCCTATACTTGTGGGTTATCATTTACTAACTCTCAAAATGATATAAGTGAAGCATGAGGGCATATTTATTTAAAATATAACCACCACCATGCTCAAAAAGATATAAGTGAAGTACTAGAGCAATTCCTAGCTCAAAAAATTTAAGTGAAGCACATAGAGCAATTCTAACAAATCAAGATATCATGATGGCTCTCTCAAACAAGTGTGTTCAGCAAGGATGATTGTGAAAAACTAAAAAGCAAAACAAGCAAAGACTCATATAATACAAGACACTCCAAACAAAACTCATGATATGTGAGGAAATAAAAATATAGCTCCAAGTAAAATTACCGTTGGTCGTTAGAAGAAAGAGGGGATGCCTTCCGGGGCATCCCCAAGCTTAGCTGCTTGGGAGTCCTTGAATATTACCTTGGGGGTGCCATGGGCATCCCCAAGCATAGGCTCTTGCCACTCCTTCTCCTTCATCCATCTGATCTCACACAAAACTTGAAAGCTTCAATCACACAAAACTTAACAAAACCTTCGTGAGATCCGTTAGTATAATAAATGAAATCACCACTTTAAGTATTGTTGTAAACCCATTCATATTTTGTTATTGCATTATAACTACTGTATTCTAACTTACCAATGCTTATACCCCCTGATACAATCCATAGATTCATCAAAATAAGCACACAATGCAAAATCTGTCAAAAACAGAACAGTCTATAATAATCTGAACTTTGAACATACTTCTGTAACTCCAAACATTCTAAAAAATTAGGAAAACGTGGGCAATTTCTATATCAATCATGTGTAAAAAACTCAGAATTTTATCGCGCTTCAGCAAATTTTAAAAATTCTGCTACTGGACGCAAAAGTTTTTGTTAATGCACAGAATCAAATTAACTACCACCCAAATCATCGCAAAGGCTTTACTTGACACAAACACTAATTAAAACACTAAAACACAATCATAACAGTAGCATAACTGTGTGAACACATAAAAACAGAAAACAAAAATATTGGGATGTCTCCCAAGAAGCGCTTTTCTTTAAAGCCTTTAAGCTAGGCATTGATAAGTTTAATGATGCTCGCATGAAAGACAAGAATTGAAGCACAAAGAGAGCATCATATAGCATGCGGAAATCACATTTAAGTCTAACATACTTCCTATGCATAGGCATTTTATAAGCAAATAAATTATGAAAACAAGCAAAAACTAGCATATGCAAGGAAGAAGAAAGAAACAATAGCAATCTCTCTCTCATAATAATTACATGTAGGATCATAATCAAATTCAACAATATAGCTATCATATAAAATTTTCTCTTCATGATCCACATGCAAAAAAGTTTTATAATCTTCCAAGATAGTGGGATTAACATCGACTTAAGTCATGACCTCTTCCAAGATTGAAGTCTCTCCAAATATGTGGGATTATTTTTACCTAAAGTTGCCACTCTTCCAAACCCACTTTCAATATTATTGCAAATACTATTATCAATATCATATTTGTCATGAGGCTTAAATAAAATTTCAAGATCTTATGAAGAATCACCTGAATCATGATCATTACAATAAGTAATGGACATTGCAAAATTAGCATCCCCAAGCTTGGGGTTTTGCATATTATTAACACAATTGATATTAATAGAATTTGTAATAACATCATTGCAATAATGCTTTTCATTCAAGGAGCTATCGTGTACCACTTTATAAATTTCTTCTTTTAACACTTCATCACAATTTTCAGATTCACGAATTTCAAACAAAACTTAATAAAGATAATATAGTGCACTCAAATCACTAGCAATTGGTTCATCATAATTTGATCTTTTAAAAAGATTAACAAGTGGATGAGGATCCATAAGCTTTTTGTTTCTAATTTGCAATAAACATACAACTATGCCAAACAAACAAGCAAATCAAGAAAGTAAAACATTTTTGTGTTTTTTTCGATAAAACATTTTAGAAGGGGGGAGATGAAAACGAGAGGCAAAGGCAAATAAACTAAATGCAAGGAGATGAAAGTTCATGCGTAGGAACTTGATAGATGTTGATGATATCTCCCCGGCAAGGGCGCCGGAAATTCTTCCTCCTACTTGCGAGCTGCGTTGGGATTTCCTCGAAGAGGAGGGGATGATGCAGTACAGTAGAGATAGGTATTTCCCTCAGTTATGAAACCATAGTTATCAATCTAGTAGGATAACCAAGCAACACTATGTAAACAGCACCTGCACACAAACAACAAATACTTGCAACCCAACACGTAGAGGGGTTGTCAATCCCTCAATGGTATTGAGATAGATTAAATTGTATAGGATTTGATAAATAGATCTAACTAAAACACAAAATGAAATAAATAAAGTAAAATTGCAGAAAGGTTTTTTTAGGATTTTTATATAATAAAAGATAGACCCGGGGGGCCATAGTTTCCACTAGAGGCTTCTCTCGAGAAAATAGCATACAGTGGGTAAAAAAATACTGTTAGGCAATTGACAGAAAAGAAAATAATTATGATGATATCCAAGGCAATGATCATGTATATAGGCATCACATCCAAGAATAGTAGACCGAAACGATTCTGCATCTCCTACTATTACTCCACACATCGACCGCTATCCAGCATGCATCTAGCGTATTAAGTTCATGGAAAAATGGAGTAATGCATTAGGAAAGATGACATGATGTAGACAAGATAAACTCACGTATGAATAAATGATGTCTACTACGCAACTTGTTCTTGTAGACTTGTGTTGGGCCTCCAAGCGCAGAGTTTTGTAGGACAGTTGCAATTTTCCCTCAAGTAGATGACCTAAGGTTTATCAATCCGTGGGAGGTGTAGGATGAAGATGGTCTCTCTCAAACGACCCTGCAACCAAATAACAAAAAGTCTCTTGTGTCCCCAACACACCAAATACAATGGTAAATTGTATAGGTGCACTAGTTCGGCGAAGAGATGGTGATAAAATGTAGTAATGATAGTAGATATTGATTTTTGTAATAGTAACAATAAAAAACAGCAAGGTAGCAAGTAACAAAAGTGAGCACAAACGGTTTTGCAATGCTTGAAAACAAGGCCTAGGGTCTGTACTTTCGCTAGTGCAATCTCTCAACAATGCTAACATAGTTGGATCATATAACCATCCCTCAAAGTGCAACGAAGAATCACTCCAAAGTTCCTATCTAGTGGAGAACATAAGAAGAAATTGTTTGTAGGGTACGAAACCACCTCAAAGCTATTCTTTCCGTTCGATCTATTCAAGAGTTCGTACTAAAATAACACAAAGCTATTCTTTCCATTCGATATATCCTAGAGTTCGTACTAAAATAACACCAAATAATTTCAGATCCGTAATACTCAATCCAACGCAAAGAACTTCAAAGAGTGCCCCAAGATTTCTACCGGAGAAACAAAGACAAGAACGTGCATCAACCCCTATGCATAGATTACCCCAATGTCACCTCAGGAGTCCGCGAGTTGAGTGCTAAAACATATATCAAGTGAATCAATACGGTACCCCATTGTCACCACGAGTATTCAATTGCAAGACATATATCAAGTGTTCTCAAATCCATAAAAGTATTCAATCTGATAACAATGAAATCTCAAAGGGGAAACTCAATTCATCACAACAACATAGATGATGACCCCACAAGTATAGGGGATCTATCGTAGTCCTTTCGATAAGTAAGAGTGTCGAACCCAACAAGGAGCAGAAGGAAATGACAAGCGGTTTTCAGTAAGGTATTCTCTGCAAGCACTGAAATTATCGGTGACAGATAGTTTTGTGATAAGGTAATTCGTAACGGGTAACAAGTAACAAAAGTAAACAAGGTGCAGAAAGGTGGCCCAATCCTTTTTGTAGCAAAGGATGAGCCTGGACAAACTCTTATATAAAGGAAAACGCTCCCGAGGACACATGGGAATTATCGTCAAGCTAGTTTTCATCATGCTCATATGATTCGCGTTCGTTACTTTGATAATTTGATATGTGGGTGGACCGGTGCTTGGGTACTGCCCTTCCTTGGACAAGCATCCCACTTATGATTAACTACTCTCGCAAGCATCCGGAACTACGAAAGAAGAATTAAGGTGAACCTAACCATAGCATGAAACATATGGATCCAAATCAGCCCCTTACGAAGCAACGCATAAACTAGGGTTTAAGCTTCTGTTACTCTAGCAACCAATCATCTACTTATTACTTCCCAATGCCTTCCCCTAGGCCCAAACAATGGTGAAGTGTCATGTAGTCGACGTTCACATAACACCACTAGAGGAAAGACAACATACATCTCATCAAAATATCGAACGAATACCAAATTCACATGACTACTTATAACAAGACTTCTCCCATGTCCTCGGGAACAAACGTAACTACTCACAAATCATATTCATGTTCATAATCAGAGGGGTATTAATATGCATAAAGGATCTGAACATATAATCTTCCACCGAATAAACCAACTAGCATCAACTATAAGGAGTAATCAACACTACTAGCAACCCACAGGTACCAATCTGAGGTTTTGAGACAAAGATCGGATACAAGAGATGAACTAGGGTTTGAGAGGAGATGGTGCCGGTGAAGATATTGATGGAGATTGACCCCCTCCCGATGAAAGGATCGATGGTGATGACGATGGTGATGATTTCCCCCTCCCAGAGGGATGTTTCCCCGGCAGAACAGCTCCACCGGAGCCCTAGATTGGTTCCGCCAAGGTTCCGCCTCGAGACGGCGGCGCTTCATCCCGAAAGCCTCATCCTTAATTTTTTCAGGGCGAAAGACTTCATATAGGAAAAGATGGGCACCGGAGGCCTGCCAGGGGGCCCACGAGGCAAGGGGGCGCGCCCAGGGGGTAGGGCGCGCCCCCCACCCTCGTGACTAGGGTGTGGGGCCCCTCTGGTTGATTCTTTTGCCAATATTTTTTATTAATTTCAAAAAGTGCCTCCGTGCAGTTTCAGGACTTTTGGAGTTCTGCAGAATAGGTCTCTAATATTTGCTCCTTTTCCAGCCCAGAATTCCAGCTGCTGGCATTCTCCCTCTTCATGTAAAACCTGTAAAATAAGAGAGAAAAGGCATAAGTATTGTGACATAATGTGTAGTAACAGCCCATAATGCAATAAATATCGATATACAAGCATGATGCAAAATGGACGTATTTTTAATGTATAGACACACACACATCTGGGCTATTCTGTTACGCGTAACAGAATATTATTCTGTTACCCTAGTTGAACTGATGGTTTCAGACGGTTGTACTGATGATTTTCATCTCGTCGAACTGATCGTCTTTTCATCGGAATGGGACGTGTAATATATCGTTGGAAAGCTCTTGACATCTACATTAAAAATATATAGGAATTTTTTGCAAAATCATCACGGTTTAAGAGCAGTTTTGAAAAAACCGTTTTTTCAATACCGAAAACGCGAATCGTATTTTGGACATAAATTTCAAACGGTTTGTCGGAATTGAGCAAATAAGATGGAGTTGGAAAGCTGACGAAAATCCGCTTCTTCCATATATCTAATGTTTTTTCAAATTCTATACGATTTAAAAGTAATTTAGAAAATGATGAAATTCTGGGCGAAACGTATTTTCACGTTTTTTTTTCAAACGGTTTCTCGGATTGATGTAAATGATACGTCGTTGGAAAGCTATGGAAAATGCGCAACTTATTTGTATAGAAATGTTTTCCTAATTCCTTACAGTTTAAACTCAAATTCAAATACGGTCAAATTTGATTTCGAACGTGATTTTTTAAAAGTTTGTCGAAATGGGGCAAATAATATACCGTTGGATAGCTATCGAAAATGCGAAACTTAGTCATGTTGAACGTTGTCTCTACTTCGCAACCATTTAAGAGTAATTTTGAATAAGGTGAAACCCATCGTGTTGTTTTTTCCTGTCTAAAAAACAGAATACTCGTACTGATTTATGTTTGTGTTTGTACTGGTATTTTTCACATAGTAGTTTTGAATACGGTGATACCTGTTGTGCTATTTTTTCTGTTTTGAAAACATAGTACTCGAACTGATCTCCGTATGGGTTTGTGCTGAACGTGTGCTTTCAAATACTCGACTTTACTATGTTTTTTCGTTAGAGTTTTGCTCGTAACTTTTCAATGGTTTACTATATTATCGTCCCCGAACGTGCATGGTTTATATCATTGAACTAAATGATATTTGTTTTCATCAGTTTACTGCCCATTTTTTTCATCACTTGAGAGTCATTAATAGTTTACTTACTGGCAGTAACACATGAACTCGCACAATAATACATAAACTCAGTAACACATGAACTCCTCGCACAATAATACATAAACTACTAGGAACATAAATTTTCAACGAGCACTTAAAAACATAAAAATGACTCCCACATCCATCATATACTGGGAGCTTCCATTTGAATAGGAAATTTGTTTAGCTCTCACAGATCAATAACACTTGGCCACCAAAAACCTGAGAAATGTTTTTTTCCTCGAAACACACAACACAATTTTGAAATGCATCAGTACACGCTGACATTTTCAGTTTTTATAAGCAATCAAACATGTTAATTCAAATTGATCATTGTTTTTAATTCAGAATTTTTTAATTCGAACTGATCATTGTTTTTAATTTGATCTAATCATTGTTTTTAATGCAAACTGATTTTTTAATTCAAACCGATCATTATCTTTAAGATTGCAAATTATAAGGTAGACTTCTCTAACCTTTTGGCTAGTGAACTTTCTTCTATCTATCATAAGAACTGATACAACAGATTCGTTTGAATTGTTGCTCACAAAAAAGGGCCACTCTTGCTTTACGAAGTGTTACGAAGAGTACTACAAAGATTACTATAAGATTTGTGAACTCAAGGCCATACATAAGTTGTACTGATCCACATGGGAAGATTTGCTACGTGCACCCTATGGAATCATACAAGATACCATTTTTTTCATCTTTTTTATGCCATAACTACACATCAGCAAGTCTAGCAGTGCCACCTCTCGACATAGTCTCCTTTGCGCTAGTTACCAGTCTTGTTCCTTGGCGAAGCCTCAATTCCTATTAAGATCAAAAGGGCAGGCATGAGAGAAAGATAAATGGAACACTACTTGTGTAACATTTCGATAAAAAAATCGTGTGTTTTGCTACAGATTACATTACTTGAGAATTTTTTGTCTGTTTTCAATTTTATGTCACGGAGAACCAGTAAGTTCTACTACTGGTATAAGCCAAGTTCAGGAACTTTGCTGGCGACAAACTATGACAGTTATCCAGCGGCACCAATAACGTGAAAATGTTTTTTCCTAAGAACACACATCACAATTTTTGAAATGCATCAGTACACGCACATTTTCATTATTCAGAAGCAATCAAACATGCTAAATAGTACTCATGTACTTACTGGAACCACACATATTCTAAAATATTAATCATGTACTTACTGGTACAGATCAAATTTGCCACTTGGGAAATTAAGCTCTCCAAAACATACTAAATTCTCTTTTCTACAGTTTTCAGTTCACATGTGCAGCATGAAAGGAAGAAGTAACTGACCGTCAATAGCACTCAGCGGTATATTATTCAACATTAGATGGGAACTTGGACGAGGCGCGGTGCTCTACTCGGACGGCGCCCAGTGCTCAACTTGGACGGACGAGGCTGCCGTGCGCTCGGAAGGTTCCGCACCTGTATAATTACCATAAGGGAAGTATGGCCATCTCCCCTGTTTCTTCAGATGGCGGCACTGCAGGCCAGCAGTTGCTGCTCCTCGAACCAAAGGGAGAGAGAAAGGGCAGGCCTATGGCCAAGCACAACGTCAACTTGATATTCATCAGTGCTAGTATGACTGGACAAGAAAGTATTTAATTTTGAACACTAAATGAAATCTGGAAAGTCTAGTGAAATTGCAATATGGAGCTTTAGTCACCTTCCCACGACAAAGAGTGAAGCATACAAAGTAGTACTACGCATTTTCGAAACAGTTGACTAAAACCATAGCTGCTGTAGGCCCGTCGTCGTCCATGATGGTCTTTGTGATTACTTGAATGGGTAGCCGAGGTGCTGATACTGAAAAAAATGCATGTCTCAAATCAATTGAGACCAAGCTTCACTTCATTCCCTCCCCTATGTTACACTTTCTGTTTCGGGTATAAAATTTTACTTACCAAATATTCTCTTCTAGATGGATTGTATATGAATTTAGATTTGTAACAGCACACGCACCAAACTTGCAGAATTTTTCGTTGAACTTATCTAGATGATATATCCAAACTTGCGGAATTTTGAAACTTGGAACTCCGAACTTATTGTATCCTCGAGTCTGAACTGATGCAATCATATAAGAATTTCAGGCATTATGACCTGTAGCTCTAAAAAAGCTAATTCATTTTTGCACCGTTATACCCAAAAAAAGGGAAAAATATATGGTTCTCATACGCATTTTGACAAGCACCTATAGAGCATTAATTTGTGCACAGAATAAGCACAAGATTGAATTAAGCAGAATCAAGGCACAAGTGAAAAGTAGTGGCAGCATCAGCTCAAGTTGCTCCTCTGGTTTTGTGCTCCTATTTGTGATATCAAACGACAGTACATGTCCACAAACATAATTTTTAATAAAGCTCCACAAAATCAAGTACAGCTTCTGCCAAATTACTAATAGAAACCCACACCTTTTCACGAAGCCACACTTGAACTCGCTCTACGACAATCTTCGGACTTATGCATGCAGATGAATTGAATTTTACACCTTTTCACATCCTTTTCTGCTACTTTGTTTCCAGAGAGTGGGAGAATTTCGGACATTGCGAATATTATCTATAATTTGCCCAGTTAGTGTGGTCTGAACTGAACTTTACCTGATCAATGATTTTCCAGAGCCATGTGTGTGAATTTTTTGTTTAGCAAACTGCTGGATTTTTTTATGGAATTGCTAGTGCAGTGTGCACACATATAGTTGATTTATTTCCCATCAGCTAACTGAATTCACTATTTATATTGAACTGTGACAAATCTTGTTTTGCTAGCAAAACTTGAACAGAAAAAACCTACAAAGGTGTACGCATATATAGCAAATCCTATAAAACACATTTGTTTTGCTTCATGCAGAGCAGCAATAAAGTGAGATCGAGAGAAAAAGGAAGGTTGGGGTGTTGACCATTGGTGTCGGCGGAAGAATTGCAAGCAGAGCCGGTAAAGTGTGGTGGGTTTGGGAAATTTCTGGATAACTCTCTTCCTGTCTAGTCTGTACAATACATATACTGGTTTACATGGGCCACGTGGGCCAGATTCACACATATACAGCCCAACACTCCCCCTCAAGATGGGTGATAGATATCTATCATTCCCATCTTGTCACACGCAGAATTACACTCCTTGACACTTAAACTCTTAGTTAAACAATCAGCCACTTGTTCTCTAGAGCTCACATAACTTATCCTGATTATGCCATCATCTAACTTCTCCTTGATGAAGAAGCGGTCTATCTCGACATGCTTGGTTCTGTCATGTTGAACTGGATTATTAGCAATGCTGATAGCTGATTTATTATCACATCATAACCTTAGGGGATCCTTCCTTATTACCTTTAACTCAGAGAGAAGATTTCTCACCCATAACATCTCACTCAAGCCTAGTGAAATAGCTCTATATTCAGCTTCAGCTGTTGATTTGGACACCACTGGCTGCTTCTTACTTCGTCATGACACCAAGTTTCCCCCAACAAACACACAATAACCAGAAGTTGATCTTTTGTCATCCAAACAACTTCCCCAGTCTGCATCACAGTATCCATCTATATTAAGATGCCCATTCTTCTTAAACCACAGCCCCCTTCCTGGATTACCCTTCAGATATCGGAGGATTCGATAGACAGCCTCTAAGTGTCCACTCCTAGGATCATGCATGTATCTGCTCACCACACTCACTGCATATGAGATATCGGGTCGTGTATGACATAGGTAGATGAGCCTTCCAACAAGTCTCTGGTACTTCTCCTTATCCACTGGTTCCCCAGATTCAGCACATAACTTATGATTCTGGTCAATAGGTGTTGAAGCAGGCCTACACCCAAGCATGCCTGTATCACTAAAAAAGTCGAGAGCATACTTCCTTGTGACAAAACAATTCCTTTAGGGGATCTAGCAATTTCTATACCAAGAAAGTACTTCAGTTGGCCTAAATCCTTCACCTCAAACTCCTTGCTCAGGCTCTTCTTCAGTCGTGATATTTCCACATCATCATCTCCGGTGATTATGATAGCATCCACATACACCGCAAGGATTGTAATCTAACACTTTGAGTACCGGTAGAATACTGTATGATCCCCATTGCACTGTTTATATCCCATATTGCACATAGCACGTCTGAATCTATCAAACCATGCTCGTGGAGACTATTTGAGGCCATACAAAGACTTCCTTAACTTGCATACCTTTCTTGATGTCTCGGGCTTTGAGAAACTAGGTGGAATCTCCATGTAAACTTCCTCATGTAAATCACCATGCATGAATGCATTCTTTACATCTAACTGATGCAAAGCCCAACCAAAGTTAGTGGCACAAGAAATTAAGGTTCTCACTGTGCCCATCTTTGCGACAGGTGCGAAAGTCTCATCATAATCAATCCCATATGTCTGACTATAGCCCCTAGCCACTAACCTTGCCTTGTATCTTTCTACCCTTCCTTCAGGAGTCTGCTTCATGGTATACACCCATTTACAGCTAACTGGTCGTTTTCCTGCTGGAAGAGGTACACTATCCCATGTCTTGTTCTTTTCAAGTGCTCTCATTTCCTCCAACATTGCCTCGTACCACTTTGGATCCTGCTTTGCCATTTTCCAATCTCTTGGAGTCACCACAGATTGCAATGATGCAATGAATGCTTTGTATCTCGGAGACGGAGATGTATATGATACATAATTAGCTATGTCATGCTCAAAACCATACCTCTCTGGAGGTTTTCCAGCTCCAACTCGGGTTCCTTTCCTCCAGGCAATAGGCAAGTTCATTGAATCGTTTACATTAGATGGAGTTGGAGTGGCACATGTCTCACCATCAGACAATTCAACAATTTCAACACTTGTTGGGGCCTGTTGCTCCCCCTGCACATGTGTGTCACTTGCTATTGGAGATTGTTGTTGTTGCTGCTCATCTTGTAGTTGCCTCCTGGTTTCAACACTTGTTGGGGCCTGTTGCTCCCCCTGCACATGTGTGTCACTTGCTATTGGAGATTGTTGTTGTTGCTGCTCATCTTGTAGTTGCCTCCTGGTATAGACCCTTAAATTTTCTTCCTCATTTGGCTTTCTCCATTTCTCTTCAGTGATAGGTTGCCTCTTGGTATACACCCTTAGATTTTCTTCCTCATTTGGCTTTCTCCATCTCTCTTCCCTTGCATGACATGGAATTGAACTAACCACAACTCTCGGTGGTTCATCTTCCTTTGTCCTTGGTGGTTCACTCCCGCCCTCTCGACTAGCACCACTCATGCTAGGAGAGTCGAAGTCAAATAACGAGCTGAGATCCGCTTTTTCTCCATAAAACGGTTCAGACTCCCTGAATGTCACATCCATGCTCACAAATGTTCTCCGCTCGCTGGGACTCCAACACTTGTAGCCCTTCTGTCCAGATGGGTAACCTATGAAGATGCACTTTACTGCTCGTGGATCCAATTTTCCCACTGAGGGTCTATGATCCCGGACAAAGTAGGTGCATCCAAATACCTTAAGAGGAACTAAGAATTTGTTCTCACCTAGTAACATCTCACATGGCGACTTCATTCCAATCACCCTTGACGGCATCCGGTTGATGAGGAATGTAGCTGTCATTACAGCCTCACTCCACAAGAATTTTGGCACGTTCGTTGTATACATTAGTGACCGAGCAACCTCCAAAATATGGCGATTCTTCCTCTCAGCTACTCCGTTTTGAGGTGGTGTACCCGGACAGGATGTTTGGTGCAATATACCTTGACTTGATAGGAATGTGCCAAACTCCTTATTCACATACTCTGTCCCATTATGTGTCCTGATCATCTGTATCTGTGTATTGAACTGATTTTTCACATAAGCATAAAAATACTGAAAGCATTTAAAAACCTCATCCTTATGCTTCATAAGATACACCCATGTCATACGAGTATAGCAATCAATGAATGTAACAAAGTACTTCACTCCACTTAGAAAGATAACTGGACATGTCCACACATCTGAGTGAACGAGCATAAAAGGGGAAATACTCCTAAGACCCTTACTCACATAAGATGTCCTTGTGTGTTTAGCAAACTCACATGCATCACACACAAGCTTGTTCTTATCCACCCCACACATTACATCGGGAAAGACTTTACTCATCTTCTCAAAAGACATATGTCCCATTCTACAATGATGAAGCATTACCTTTGTTTCCTTTTCTCCCATCATTGTTGCTAACATCGTAGACACCGCATTGTTTGGAACCACGTGATCCATGTACCATAGCCCATTATGCCTGGTTCCAGTCCCAAGTCTCTTCCCCATTTGCCTCTCCTGAATTAGACATAAATAGCGGTCAACTATTACTCGACAATCCACATCGTCAACCAAAGCACTCATTGGCATAAGATTGACTGGAAAGGCAGGAACATGCAAAACAGATGAAAGTTTAATAGATGGTGTGCATTGTATTGTGCCAATGCCTTTAATGGGCTGTGAGGTGCCATCAGCAGTTTGGATGGTCTCCTTACATGTGGGTGGATATGGAATATATGACTCAAATTCCATTGATGTGCCGGCAACATGCTTTGATGCCCCCGAATCTAATATCCAATCAGGATGTGATCTTTGTGAGAGAATAGATGCATGAGCACAGTTACCTTCATCTGTAGATGCAAAGTGAGCAAAGTTGCCGTAACTACAATCCTCATGATCCTTATCACCTGTGCTTTCTGTTCTTTTCTTTGATTCTTCTTGGGTTGCGCGTGAGGATCCTTCTTCTGAGAATGCCACATTTGCCCTTTGACCACCAGAGTATCCCCGGCCTCGGCCTCCCCTTAATCCAACTCGGTTATATCCTCTCCCCCTTCCACGCATGTTCCTACGTGGAGCGTGCAAGAACGAATCAAATGACCCTTCTCAATGCAGTTGAAGCACTCTCTGCTCTTATAGTCGGTTGCTATGAAGGCTGGATGAGATGGAGTCGTTGTATTGTTCTTCATCAACTTTAATCGGACCTCCTCTTGTGCCATTGCTGCTATGGCATCCTCTAAGGTAGGTAGAGTAGGTTGATGAAATAAAGTAGCACGTCTCGCCTCAAATTCAGAGTTCAATCCTTTGAGAAACTGCATCACTCGCCTGCGTTCAATCCATTTTCTAGCAGCTGCTATGCAATCTGCATGTAGCAAATCCAGAGGATCATAGTGATCTAAATCAGCCCACAAATGCTGCAGTTCAGCAACATACTCCATCATAGAATTTTCCCCTTGTCTGAGTTCACCAACTCTCTCCTCTGTTTCAGCTATTAACATCACATTCCCTTCACCTGAGTACAGTTTTGAGAGGGTTTTCCATACCTCAGAAGCAGTTGAGATAGTCTCAACAGTTGCAGCAATGTTTGGAGACAAGGAGTTCAACAACCATGCCACTATCAAAGAGTTGGTACTGCTCCATGTCCTCCATTCTGCAGTTTTCGTGTCTCCTGGCTCCTCTGCCTCACCACTAACAAAGCCCTCAAGCCCTTTAGTCCTCAAGATGAGTAGCGCCCTTCTTGACCAGATCAAATAATTCTTAACACCTTCCAGCTTAACTTCATTTGGCATCAAGTCAATTTTCTGAATCGGCTCAATGTGAGGAACAATTGCATTATTTGGAGATGCTGCAGCTCCTACCTTGGCTGTTAGGAGCTCAGCCAATTTTTCAATTGCCTTCTCGAGTCCCTGATTTTCTCCCATGTCTTGCCTCAAATCACAGCAGGCAAGAACTTTCCTTCTCCCTCAGTACGCTATCTAGCAGCCCCTCACACAGCAGCGCCAAATCAATCCAGGAGCTCTTACCTCCTCTTCTCTGCTAACTCCACTGTAGTACACCACCAGCAGCAACAGAGTCAGCAACAGCAGTTGCAAGCAGCAACAACAGCCTCTTCCTCCTTCTCCTCTGCAAACAACAGCAGTTCCAGCACACAGCAGCCGCAAGCAGCAGGAGTGCAAAGAGCACCCTCTGCCGCACCAACAGCAAGCAGCAGCAACTGCAGACAGTTCTCAGTCTTTCTCCAGCAGCAGCAAACCAGCCGCACAAGCAGCAAACCAGCCAGTACTTGGCCTCTCCCCTGGCGCAGCTGCCTCCTTCCTCTGTCCTCTGCCACACACAGTAGCACCCGCAGCACCAGCAGCACTTCGCGCGCGCGCACCTCTTCACGGGAGAGAGCAGTGCAGCCCGTAGCCTCCAATCCCCTCTAGGCGCTCCGCAGGCAGCCCGCGCGCTCGCACGCAGCCGCGCCCGCCGGTCCTCTCCAGGCGCGCCTCTACCACCGCCGGTCCCGCCTCTAGTGCCCCGCGCAGCCGATTCACCGCCGGCGACCTACAGAACCCAGCATCGCCTCCCGCCTGTGCTCTGATACCATGAAGTGTGGTGGGTTTGGGAAATTTCTGGATAACTCTCTTCCTCTCTAGTCTGTACAATACATATACTGGTTTACATGGGCCACATGGGCCAAATTCACACATATACAGCCCAACAGCCGGGGAGCAGAATCAGAGGAGCGGCAGCGCGTTGGGTCCCCGGGCAGCGGCGGGGCGCAGGAAGCAAGTACCGACAGCGGTGGTTCCTGGGAGAAGGGGGCGTCAGTTCGGTGGCAGCTGAGTGATTACTTGTTTCATTATTAAAAATGGGTTTCAAACACAACTTCTAAGCAGACAGTGCTTACTTTTGTTCTCCCACTTGGACTGAACAGGCAAAAACAGAACGCATCACTTGCGCTAACAATCCGGAAATCCAATGAACACAAAAAATATAGAATTATTCCGATACCTCGGGCAAATGGCTCTGCATATGTCGCTTCAGATGCGTCGGTTGGACTGATCTCCTTCTCCCATCTGGACGGATAAATTGTAGAACTTGCACGTCGACGTCGCAAAACTCACACTTTGGACGGATCTCCTTCTTCCATCTGGACTGACAGTTGCAGAACTTCCATCAGGCAACTCACGTAACAAGCACGAATACAGCGATATCAACGAGAAATCGTGAGGGGGAGGGGTGGTCACAGCGGTGGCGGGCGTGGTGAGGGTGGAGACGTGGTCGTGGCGGCGGTGGGTGCATGCGGAAGCGGGAGGGAAGGACATGAGGCTGGCGGCGCTGGGGACGGGCTCATCGCATGAAACTGTTTTTTTCTATAACACACATGAAACTGTATTTGTGCTTACTTTACGAACTGATGATAAATTACATCATGAACTCCTATGCATAGTGTTCGTTTCTTTTTTTGTACAGAGCATATGATTTGTGAGCTGCATAGGCGAGATAAATCATCCATTCTACACTTTCTGAACACTCGAGATAGCAATACACGAACTTACCGGGAGAGAGATCACTGAACTGATGGGGCTCTGAAATCTAGATGGCAAGTATGCACTCCGTCGCTCTGCTGTGAGGGAGGTTTTCATTATCACTGACATCCTTGTCATACTGAGCAGGAGAGGTGTTGGTCATCTGGTCTGACCCCGCGTCGGGTTGTGAGCCTTGGACTCTTTTTGGCACGTCACCTGATGTGAAAACTGCAATTTGGAAAGGCTGAGCATCAAGTGATAATTAAGGAAGGCTACCAAACAAACGAAAGTAGCATTTTTTACATGACGGGTAGTGGTAGGTATTGGTTCATTGCTTTTGCCACCCAGTATGGTGTCAACAAGGATGCGGTAGCTCTCGTCCTCGATGGGCGCCCAGTTATCGTCGCAGAGCTTGAGGAGGCGCTTCAGGACTGGCCAAACATGCTAATTGGAGAAGCCAAGAGGATTCATGGCCTCTAGCTCCTTTCTAGTAGCATTAGCATTGTTGGAAACCATGGCCATTAATAAAATGGTTCAGGGATCACTCCCAGTCAGTCCCATTGCTACTTGTGCTGCAGAGAACATGAATATGAAGTAGATGGTGACTCATCAATTTTTCTTTATGACATATCTAAACTTACAGAATTTTGAAACTTGCACTGACGATATTTAGGTGATATATCTAAACTTTACAGATTTTGAAGAAACTCGCTGCAAATCATTACATATTTAGGTGATATATCTAAAGTTACAGAATTTTGAAACTTGCACCGACGATATTTCTGCACACGCACCAACTATTCTGTGATTTTAGCAATGCCACTAAATTTACTTGTCCTTGACCTGTAAAATGAACTGAAAATGCATACGAAGGTGCACTGAAAAGGATGCTTTTTTTCATTTTTGTCCTAGAGACATATCAACTAACTTAAAAGCATACTCACGGCCCTATATAGGGATGTTACTAGTTTTGTTTGGTTCTTAAGAGACATAAACAAACACCTAGCAAGCACAAAGGTACTAATTTTTGTTTTCTGTTTGTCCTTGTTTTTTCTCATAGCAAATTCGTGTCATACAAATGCAAAATCAAGACAAAAATGGTTGTGTCAAGTAGCAATCAGCAAGTAGCATCTGCACATGCACGTAATTTTGAGAGAGAAAGAACAAAGAACAAGAGTCAAAGATGAAACAAAAACATTTTTACTAGTTCATAAAATCATCAGCTATCAGTTCAAGAGTCGAAATGGATAGAGTTCATCGAGTCTCAGCTATAAGTTCACGCAAGCTACAGAGATGGAGATAACTTTTTTTTAGAATTGAACTGAATTGAAAAAACAAACTGAACTGAGTGTGTCGATTTACCGGAGGTGGGGGGCGGCCGGGTGCGTGCTCGGCGCAGCGTGCCTCGTGCGGGAGTAAGCAAGAGGAAGAGGCAACCCGCGGTGTGCTCGGCGCGGCGCTAGGAGGTGGCAGGAGGAGAGAGGAGGCCGGGCACACCGCCCCGGAGGTGGCTGCAGGAGCACGGCGACGGGGTCGCGTGTCCGGAAGGTGGAGCGCGGGGTGACCTTCACGCAGCTCCTTGAGCGACCGAGCATGGAGCAAGCAGTTGGACTGCCGAGTTGGATGGCGCGCAGTGGCCGCGAGATGCAGCGACGTGGATGCGACGGTCCGCTGCGGGGGTTGGGGAGGGTCGCCAAGACGGTGGTAGGGACGGCTGGTCGCAGCGATTGGTGGCGCTATGGTGGCTCCCGACGGCGACGGCTGGATGCAGAGTGGCAACGGTGGCGCTTGGAAGCAGGGAGGCACGTCGATAGCGGGGGGAAGCGGCGAGTCAGGGCGGCGCCGGTGGCGGGTAGAAGCAGGGGCGGCGCCGGCGTTGGGTGGAAGCAGGGGGCGGCGCCGGGAGCGAGGGAGGAAGTGGGGGCGGGGGGAAGCGCGGAGTGATGGCAGCGGCGGCGAGTGGAAGCAGGGGCGGCGCCGGCGTTGGGTGGAAGCAGGGGGCGGCACCGGGAGCGAGGGAGGAAGTGGGGGCGGGGGGAAGCGGGGAGTGATGGCGGCGCCGGCGGCGAGTGGAAGCAGGGGCGGCGCCGGCGTTGGGTGGAAGCAGGGGGCGGCGCCGGGAGCGAGGGAGGAAGTGGGGGCGGGGCGGCGCCGGGATGCGGGGTGGAGTTGGGGGGCGGGCGGAGTCGGGAGCTGTGGGGAGGTGGGGGCGGGTGGCGCCGGAAGCCGGGGGCAGGTGGGTGGCGGACGGCGCCGGGAGCTGGGGAGGAGGTGGTGGGCGGGCGCCGCCGACCAGGAGAAGGTAAGATGGGGGTTAGTCGGCAGGGTGGGGGTGGGATTTTTTAGTTCAATATATCGGTTCGGGTTGATCAGCTGATGTAAAAAACCATATGCGGTCTATATAGGGCGAGATGGTAACAAAATATTATTTTGTTACTAGTAACAGAATAGCCCTGTCATATATATATGTATTGTCATATGATTTTTTATGCTACAGTAACAATCTATTCACAACCGAATCAGAAACTTCATTGAAAACCAACGAACTATAGTCTCAGTCATTGAAGCAATTGCAATTTATCATAACATCGGAAAGAGTCAATATAAGAGCTTTTTAGCAAGTCCACATACTCAACTATCATTTAGTCTTTCACAATTGCTAACACTCACGTAATACTTATGGGTATGAAGTTTTAATCGGACACAGAGAAAGATAGGCCTTTTACATCAAGGGTAACGTCAACAATAATAGTTTATGATAACTTACATCCAATTGGATATATATATCAGGATCTTTTCAACACAATGTGCTTGCCAAAGGATAAAGTGTAAAAAGGAAAGGTGAAGATCACCATGACTCTTGTATAAGGTATAAGACAAAAATAAAAGATAGGCCCTTCGCAGAGGGAAGCGGGGGTTGTCATGTGCTTTTATGGTTGGATGTACAAAATCTTAATGTAAAAGAACGTCACTTTATATTGCCACTTGTGATAAGGACCTTTATTATGCAGTCCGTCGCTTTTATTACTTCCATATCACAAGATCGTATAAAGCTTATTTTCTCCACACTAATAGATCATACATATTTAAAGAGCAATTTTTATTGCTTGCAACAATGACAACTTACTTGAAGGATCTTACTCAATCCATAGATAGATATGAAGGACTCTCATGGCAAAACTGGGTTTAAGGATATTTGGAAGCACAAGTAGTATCTCTACTTGGTGCTAAGAATTTGGCTAGCATGAGGGGGAAAGGCAAGCTCAACATGTTGGATGACACATGACAATATACTTTATTTCGGATATAAGAAAACATAACCCATTACGTTGTCTTCCTAGTCCAACATCGACTTTTTAGCATGTCATATTTTAATGAGTGCTCACAATCATAAAAGATGTCCAAGATAGTATATTTATATGTGAAAATCTCTCTTTCTTTATTACTTCCTATTAATTGCAACGATGACCAAAACTATGTTTGTCAACTCTCAACAACTTTTATTCACCACACTCTTTATATGTGAAGTCATTACTCTTCATAAGATCAATATGATCTCTTCTGTTCTTTTTATTCTTTGTTTTTCTTATTATTCCCTCAAGATCATAGCAAGATAAACGAGCCCTCAACTCAAGACTAAACTTTATTATATATAGCTCATGGACTTGCTTACATAGATAAGGATAAAAAATTCAAAGCTAGATCATACTAAAACTTTATTCTACTAGATCAAGATATTACCAAAAAGGATCGAAATAAGAAAAACAGTAAAGATAGAAGTGTGATGGTGATACGATACCAGGGCACCTCCCCCAAGCTTGGCATCTGTCAAGGGGAGTGCCCATACCCATGTATTTATGTCTCTTTCTTCGGAGGTGGTGATGATGGAGTTGTTGATGATGGGGTGTCGCACATCGAGCGTAGAAGATCCTTCAACTTGCGGATAATGCCCTTGAGTGCGGTGATATGCTCTTGCAACAAAATATTTTCACGTGTGAGATACTTGTTTTGTTTGCGAGCTAGCTCAATCATCTTAAAAGCTTCAATTTCAGTAGGGGTGAGATGATTGCAGTAGGGTTGAAAGAATCCTTCTTCTTCTACTGCCAGGACTTGCTCCTCTACGGCCTCCTTGATATTGTCAACTCCCTTGATTTCCCAACTTTCTTATCGCTTCGTCTCTATCTTCATTAGCCAAGCATCGTCACCCACGTTGTTGGAGGAGGGGGACGACATGATGCCTGACCTTGAGAAAATCTGGCAGAAAACAGCTCAAAACAAAAACAGGAGGTTTCATCGTGGTACGGTGGTCAAAACCTTCGGGAGATTATATAATGAATTTTTACCGACCAAAAAAAGTGTCGTGCAAGAAAACAGAGTCCGGGAGGCACACAAGGTGTCCACGAGGCAGGGGGCGCGCCCAGGGGGGTAGGGCGCACCCTCCACCCTCGTGGATGCCTCGTGTCCCTTCCGGACTACTTCTTATTTTCCTATTTTCTTAAATATTCCAAAACGGAGAAAAATAGCTATTAGAACTGTTTTGGAGTCGGTTTACTTACCGTACCACATACCTATTCCTTTTCGGAGTCTGAAACGTTCTGGAAAGTGTCTCTTATGTATTCCTCCGGGGTTACGGTTTCAATAACGATTACCTGAGATATAATGTTTGATTCTTTGACCGTTCACCACCTTCGGATTTGTGCCTTCGAAGTTGTTGATTTTTATGGCAACGGAACGATAGACCTCCTCGATAACGTAAGGACCTTCCCATTTAGAGAGGAGCTTTCTTGCAAAAAATCTTAAACGAGAGTTGTATAACAAAACATAATCACCTACATTAAACTCACGCTTTTGTATCCTTTTGTCATGCCATCTTTTAACTTTTTTAAAAACAGTTTGGCATTCTCATAGGCCTGGGTTCTCCATTCATCAAGTGAGTTAATGTCAAATAGCCTCTTCTCACCGGCAAGTTTGAAATCATAATTGAGCTCTTTAATGGCCCAATATGCCTTATGTTCTAGTTCGAAAGGTAAATGACATGCTTTTCCATAAACCATTTTATACGGAGACATACCCATAGGATTTTTATATGCAGTTCTATAGGCCCATAATGCATCATCAAGTTTCTTGGACCAATTTTTTCTAGATCTGTTAACAGTCTTTTGCAAAATTAATTTAATCTCTCTATTACTCAATTCTACTTAACCACTAGACTATGGGTGGTATGGAGATGCGATTCTATGATTAACATCATACTTAGCAAGCATTTTACAAAAGGCACCATGAATAAAATGTGAACCACCGTCAGTCATTAAATATCTAGGGACTCCAAACCTCGGAAAAATAACTTCTTTAAGCATCTTAATAGAGGTGTTATGATCAGCACTACTAGTTGGAATAGCTTCTACCCATTTAGTAACGTAATCAACAACAACTAAAATGTGTGTATACCCATTAGAGGAAGGAAACGGTCCCATATAATCAAAGCCCCAAACATCAAATGGTTCAATAATAAGTGAATAGTTCATAGGCATTTCTTGACGTCTATTAATATTACCAATTCTTTGACATTCATCACAAGACAAGACAAACTTATGGGCGTCCTTGAAAAGAGTAGGCCAATAAAAACCGGATTGCAATACCTTATGTGCAGTTCTATCTCCAGCGTGTCCTCCATAAGCCTCGGAGTGACACTTGCGTAGGATATGTTCCTGTTCATGCTCAGGCACACAACGTCTAATAACACCATCTACTCCTTCTTTATAAAGGTGTGGGTCATCCCAGAAGTAATGTCTTAAATCATAGAAAAACTTTTTCTTTTGCTGGTATGTGAAACTAGGTGATATAAATTTAGCAACAATGTAATTAGCATAATCAGCACACCATGGAGCAGTACGAGAAGCATTTATGACAGCTAATTGTTCATCAGGAAAGCTATCATCAATAGGTAGTGGGTCATCAAGGACATTCTCTAACCTAGACAAGTTGTCTGCAACGGGGTTCTCAGCTCCCTTTCTATCAATAATATGCAAATAAAATTCTTGTAGCAAGAGGACCCATCTAATAAGTCTAGGTTTAGCATCTTTCTTTTCCATAGGATATTTAATAGCAGCATGATCAGTGTGAACAGTTACTTTAGAATCAACAATATAAGGTCTGAACTTATCACAAGCAAATACAACTGCTAAAAATTCTTTTTCAGTAGTAGCATAATTTCTCTGGGCACTGTCTAGAGTTTTACTAGCATATTGGATAACATTTAATTTCTTATCAACTCTTTGTCCTAGAACAGCACCTACAGCATAATCACTAGCATCACACATAATTTCGAAGGGTAAATTTCAATCAGGTGGCTGAACAATAGGTGCAGAAATCAAGGCTTTCTTAAGTATTTCAAATGCTTCTACACAATCATCATCAAAGACAAATGGAACATCTTTTTGTAAGAGATTAGTTAGAGGCCTAGAAATTTTTGAGAAGTCTTTAATGAACCTCCTATAAAAACCGGCATGACCAAGGAAACTTCTTATACCTTTAATGTCCTTAGGACACGACATCTTTTCAATAGCATCAACTTTAGCTTTATCAACTTCAATTCCTCTTTCAGTAATTTTGTGCCCCGAGACAATACCTTCATTAACCATAAAGTGGCACTTCTCCCAATTCAAGATAAGATTAGTTTCTTCACATCTCTGCAAAACTCGATCAAGGTTACTTAAACAATCATCAAAAGAAGTTCCATACATGGAGAAATCATCCATGAAAACCTCAACAATCTTTTCACAAAAGTCAGAGAATATAGCCATCATACATCTTTGAAAAGTAGCAGGTGCATTACATAAACCAAAAAGCATACGTCTATAAGCAAAGGTACCGAAAGGGCAAGTAAATGTGGTCTTTTCTTGATCCTCTTTTGACACAGGTATTTGAGAGAAACCAGAATAACCGTCTAGAAAGCAAAAATGTGTATGTTTGGATAATCTTTCTAGCATTTGATCAGTAAAAGGTAAAGGGTAATGATCCTTTCTAGTAGCTTTATTTAATTTGCGAAAATCAATTACCATTCTATAACATTTAACAATTCTTTGTGGGATCAATTCATCTTTATCATTAGGAACAACAGTAATACCTCCCTTCATAGGGACACAATGGACAGGACTTACCCACTAACTATCAGCAACAGGATAAATTACACCTGCGTCCAAAAGCTTTAGTATTTCATTTCTTACCACTTCTTTCATCTTAGGATTTAACCATCGTTGGTGATCAACAACTGGTTTAGCGTCTTTCTCCAATTTTATTTTGTGCTGGTATAGAGTGGGGCTAATGCCCTTAAGATCATCAAGAGTATATCCAATAGCAGCACGGTGCTTCTTCAGAGTTTTCAATAATTTATCTTCTTCCTACTCTGAAAGGTTAGCACTAATAATAAAAGGATATATCTTATTTTCATCAAGACAGGCATACTTAAGAGTATCGGGTAATGGTTTAAGCTCAAACACAGGATCACCCTTGGGTGGAGGAGGATCCCCTAGAATCTCAACAGGCAAGTTGTGTTTCAAAATAGGTCCCTATTTAAAGAATACTTCATCTATTTCCCTTCTTTCATTCATAAACATATCATTTTCATGGTCTAGAAAATATTGTTCTAAAGGATCATTAGGAGGCACGGCAATAGAAGCAAGACCAATAATTTCATCTTTACTAGGCAATTATTTATCATGGGGTTGTCTACGAAATTTAGCAAAATTAAAGTCATGAGACATATCCCCTAAACCAACAGAAACAACATCCTTTTCGCAATCTGTCCTAGCATTAACAGTATTCAAGAAGGGTCTACCAAATATAATGGGACAAAAGTCATCTTGTGGGGAAGCAAGAACAAGAAAATTAGTAGGATATTTAATTTTCCCACACAAGACTTCAACATCTCTAACAATCCCAACCGGTGAGATAGTATCTCTATTGGCAAGCGTAATAGTAACATCAATATCTTCTATCTTAGCAGGTGCAATATCATGCATAATTTCTTTATATAAGGTATAAGGTATTGCACTGGCACTAGCACCCATATCACATAAGCCATGATAAAAATGATCTCCTATTTTAACTGAAACAACAAGCATGCCAACAACAGGTCTATGTTTATTTTTAGTATCAGGTTTAGCAATTCTAGCTGCTTCATCACAGAAGTAAATAACATGCCCATCAATATTATCAACCAAGAGATCTTTAACCATAGCAATACTAGGTTCAACTTTAATTTGCTCAGGGAGTTTGGGTGTTCTAATGTTACTTTTGTTGACCATAGTTGAAGCTTTAGCATGATCCTTTATTCTAACAGGGTAAGGTGGTTTCTCAATATAAGTGGTAGGAACAACAGGATCAACATTATAAGTGACAATCTTTCCTTCAACTTTGATAGGTTCGACTACTTTTACTTCAATGGGAGGATGATATTTAAACCACTTCTCCTTAGGGAGATCAACATGAGTAGCAAATGATTCACAAAAAGAAGCTACTATCTGTAGCGACCAGACCTCAAACAGTCTAATCTCTGTGCATTAGTGTCATCCCTGGATCGGTAATGCTGACACGCACAGTACTTGAAGGATTTATAACAGAGTAGCAATCACACACTTATTACATCGAATGTCTCAAAAGAGAACTTATTACAATAAATATGGCTTAAGGCCATCTAATACGATAACAACGGAAGGCTTGCAAGATAAAGTGAGTCCATCAACTCCAACGGCATCACTGAGTGAAAGACCACGACCTAAGGCTCCTTACTCGTCGTCTGAAAAGTCTGCAACATGATACGTTGCAGCCCGAAAACGGGTCAGCACATGGAATATGCTGGCAATGTAACACAAGAGAGTAATGAACATGATAAAGCTATCACTACATGCATATATGGCTGGTGGAGGCTGTATGGTTATATGTTTTGCGAAAAGCCAATTTTTCCCTACTGCAAAGGAATATATTTTATTTAACTACAAAGTTTGTTGAAAACATTGAGAATGGTAAACCCCATCTCAATCCCAATTGAAAGGTAATAAATAACCCAATCAAATTTATATTAAGAGTGATGAGATTCACATGATAATCCAGAAACTAGATACTCAAGATGTCCATAACTGGGGACACGGCTAACCAAGATTAGTTTGTACACTCTGCAGAGGTTTGCGCACTTTCCCCACAAGACTCGATCTCCTCCGTTGGATTTCTCGCACTACATGGTGTTTGAGAAACGGATGACCGAGACATAGTCTTTCAGAAGCGTTAGCACCTTACGATGGGTAGACAATACCACCTACATCCCCTACAGCTGCTAGTCTACCACTGTAAGAGTTCACACGACTTAATCGACTATGCTAGAGCCCATAATAGCTTGTGGCTGCACACGGAAGTTTCTAGCATGAATAATCTTATGATCCCTTTGAGCCTGGGTGGCAGTCCATAGGAGAATCACACGGTACCCCGGGATTTCCAAAAATACAGGCAATCACTGGAATCCCCAGGTGCCTCAATCCACCCAGATGTGTATTTAAGTTGCCACCTTAAGTTGAACCATTAATTAACAATATCACATTTGTCATGAATACACTCAAACCCAATCCACGTCTACGAGCATAGCATAGCAGTATAAGCATAACGTAGAAATAACTCCCAGGGTTTGATAATAAACAGGTGAATAGGTACTACCTCATCTACTTCCCAACCCACAATTTAATACAGATCATAACCATGCAATGCTTGAGGATTGATCTAATGCAATAAAACTGGGTAGTAAAGAGGTATGATCAAAGTGTTACTTGCCTTGCTGATGATCCGCGAAACCTAGAGACTCGTAGTAGCACGCTTCACACTCCGGGTATTCTATCGCAAACAAACAAGCATACAATAAGCAATCAAGCAAGGGCACGGGTAAAACTCAAATAAGAGATCTAACCAGAAAGTTCAACTTAAGAACTCCGGTTTGAAAAAAGAATCAAATCAAACGAAGCAACAAAACTCAAACTGCGTAAGAAACAAGCTTCGTTTACTAATCTGGACTAAAGTCAAATTTTACAGTAGCAAAAACTTGTTTACGTTGGTTAAACAGAAAGAGGGTTCCGAGACAAAACTCTAGGCGCTTGAATCGCCTGATTCCGATAAAGGAGCGAAAAGTTATACTAGAACGAAAATCGGATCAGAAATCGCGATCGAAAATAATCGCGGAAAATCCGAGAAAAAGAAAAACTGACGAATAGGCTAACGAACGAACGTTCGCTGTCTGCGGCTAAACGGTGAAAACCGTTCGTTAAAACAAACTAACGAACGAGCGTTCGCTAAATAACTAAACCGGGGAAAAATATAAACCGATCTAAAAAAATAAACCGCGGGTTCTAAAAAAACCGACGGTTTTCTAATGAAAACCGCGGCGGCGGCGGCTACCTGGACTTTGTAAACTGTTTCCTTGCGTTTTGAATCCGCATAACTCTTCTTCCTGGACTGGGCTACTTTGAGTCTATCGCGAATCAGCTTAACCTTCTCTTTAGACTCTTTAATCAAATCTGGTCCAAACAACTATCGGTCTCCAACTTCGTCCCACAACAACGGTGTTCTGCACCTCCTTCCGTACAATGCTTCGAAAGGGGCCATCTTCAAACTGGCTTGATAACTGTTGTTATAAGAGAACTCTTCATACGGTAAATTATCGTCCCAACTGGATCCATAATCTAGCGCGCAAGCTCTCAACATGTCCTCCAGAATCTGATTGACCCTCTCAGTCTGTCCATCTGTCTGCGGGTGAAAAGTTGTATTGAATTCTAGCCTGGTTCCCAAAGTTTCATGCAACTGATTCCAAAACTTTGAGGTAAACTGGGTTCCTCTATCTGATACAATGGTCCTCGAAACTCCATGTAGACATACGATCCTGGTCATGTATATCTTTGCCAACTTAGCACTGGTGTAAGTGGTCTTCACTGGGATGAAATGAGCTACCTTCGTCAAACGATCGACTACAACCCATATCGAGTCATAGCCTGAACGGGTCCTGGGTAATCCCGTGATAAAGTCCATGCCTAGTTTATCCCACTTCCATTCAGGTATCGGCAATGGTTGTAGCAATCCTGCTGGCTTCTGATGATCTGCCTTCACTCTCTGACATACATCACAAACTGCTACATACTCTGCAATATCCTTCTTCATTCCGGTCCACCAGAAACTATCCTTCAAATCCAAATACATCTTGGTATTTCCTGGGTGAATCGAATAGGGCGAATCATGGGCCTATTGCAGAATCAACTTCCTGATCTCCTGATCATTTGGCACATATATGCGGTCCTCAAACCATAAGGTATCATGCGCATCCTCACGAAATCCTTTAGCTTTTCCTTTGCTCATTCTTTCCTTTATCTCGGCAATCTCCTTGTCCGTCTCCTGAGCTTCTCTGATCTTATCCATCAAAGTAGATTGAATCTCCAATGCTGCTACATAGCCTCTCGGAACTATCTCCAAACATAGCTCGTGAAGGTCTTCTGCTAACTCCTTGGGTAACTCTCCGGTCATGAGTGTATTGACATGACTTTTGCGGCTCAACGCATCAGCTACTACGTTAGCCTTTCCGGGATCATAATGCAACCTCATATCATAATCCTTAATGAGCTCCAACCATCTCCTCTGCCTGAGATTCAACTCCTTCTGCGTGAAGATATACTTCAAACTCTTGTGATCCGTGTATACCTCACAATGATGTCCGATGAGAAAATGTCTCCATGTCTTCAACGCATGCACTATGGCTGCTAACTCTAAATCATGCGTAGCATAATTTAACTCATGGGGATTAAGTTGTCGTGAGGCATATGAAACAACTCTTCCCTCCTGCATAAGTACGGCTCCAACTCCTCGACGAGAAGCGTCGCAATACACTTCATAATCCTTGTGTTGATCTGGCAGAATCAACACTGGTGATGTAACTAAGTGTCTCTCCAACTCCTGAAAACTGGCCTCACATTCCTCAGTCCAATTGAACTTGGTGTCCTTCTTCAACAACTCTGTCATGGGCTTTGCAATCTTTGAGAAATTCTCAATGAACCTCCGGTAGTATCCTGTGAGTCCAAGAAAACTCCGGATCTCTCCAACTGACGTGGGTGACTCCCAATTTGTCACAGTGACAACTTTGGTAGGGTCTACCGCTATTCCTTCTCCGGATATAACATGTCCAAGAAATCCAACTTCCTTCAGCCAAAACTCACACTTGCTGAACTTGGCGTATAACCGATGTTCTCTGAGCTTCCCAAGTACTAAACGCAAGTGTTCTTTATGCTCCTCTTCATTCTTCGAGTAGACCAGAATATCATCAATGAACACCATGACGAACTTATCCAAAAACTCCATAAACACCTTGTTCATCATGTTCATAAAATAGGCAGGTGCGTTAGTCAGACCAAATGACATAACGGTATACTCATATAGCCCGTACCTCGTGGTAAAAGCTATCTTAGGTATATCCTGCTCTCGAATCTTCAGCTGGTGATACCCTGATCGCAGATCGATCTTGGAGAACACCTTAGCTCCTTGCAGCTGGTCAAACAAATCATTGATCATCGGCAGTGGGTACTTGTTCTTGATCGTCACTTCATTCAATCCACGATAATCAACAACCATCCTTAAAGATCCATCCTTCTTCTCCAATAGAAGTACTAGTGATCCCCAAGGTGACGAACTTGGGCGAATATAACCTTTATCCAGTAACTCCTTAATCTGCTTCTTAATTTCCTCCAAATCCTTTGCGGGCATTCTGTACGGTCTCTTAGATATTAGCCCTGTGCCTGGCAAAAGTTCAATCAAAAACTCAATGTCTCTATCAGGTGGCATGCCGGGCAGCTCCTCTGGAAATACATCCGGAAAATCCTTCACCACTGGTACTTCCTCCTGTACAACTCCTGATAAGGAATTTACTTGACTCCTATTCGGCACATGCCAGGATACATACTTGATCCTTCTTCCTTCTGGGGTGGTGAGTAAGATCGTCTTACTGGCGCAGTCAATGTTCCCTCCATACTTTGATAACCAATCCATGCCTAATATCACATCCAATCCTTGTGATTCCAATACTATTAGGTCTGAGGGGAACAAGTAGTTACCAATCCTTAATGGTAACCGATCACACCATAGGCTGGCCATATACTCTCCTCCTGGCGAGGTTACTAACATGGGTGACCTAAGGGCTTGGGTTGGTAGCTTAAACTTATCCATGAATCCCCTTGATATGTATGAATGCGATGCACCGGTATCAAAAAGTACGACTGCAGTAAATGACTTAACCAAAAACTTACCTATTACTGCATCGGGTTGGGCTTCAACCTCCTCCACGTTAACGTGGTTCACTTGTCCCCTGGTGAAAGGGTTGGGCTTCTTCCCAGAGCTTCCATTGCCATTTCCATTCTTAGCTTCAGGACATTCATTGGCGTAATGTCCGGTCTTCTGGCACTTGTAGCAAGTGACGTGGCTCAGACCTTTCTTGGCGGGTGTTGCCGGGTTGGAACGGTTCTGTCCGCTGCTTCCTCCATTACCATTACCGTTCTTGGAGCCACTATGGTTGTGCGAACTTCCTCCATTATGAGTGTGGCCTCCATGGTTATGAACAAGTCCTCCCGAGTTCGGGGTGAAACGGGGTCTGTGATGAGCTCCAGAATTATAATTCCCTTGTCCATACTTCCTCTTGCGGCTGTCAATCTGCTGTTGCTTCCCTTCAAGCACGAGAGCTCTATCCACCAATTCCTGGTAGTTATTGAAATTTGCCACCATCAACTGCATGCTCAGCTCATCATTCAGTCCTTCCAGAAACTTCTCCTTCTTAGCTGCATCTGTAGCGACGTCATCCGGGGCATAACGTGCTAGCTTACTAAATTCATCCACATATTGGCCGACAGTGCGCCCTCCTTGGCGTAAGTTGCGAAACTCACGCTTCTTCATGGCCATAGCTCCTGCTGAAACATGGGCAGTGCGAAAAGCCTGCTGGAACTGGTCCCATGTCACAGTGTCAATGGGGTAAGTGACTATGAAATTCTCCCACCATGATGCTGCGGGTCCATCAAGCTGGTGTGCGGCAAAACGCACTCTCTCCGCATCTGTGCATCCTGTAGTAGTCAACTCCCTTTCAATCTTGCGAGCCAATCATCTGCAACAATCGGCTCGGTGCTACTGGAGAACACCGACGGATTCAGCCTAATAAAACGGGCTAAGTGATCAACTGGTGGTGGTGGTGGTGGGTTGTTGTTGTTGTTCCCCTGGTTCTGATTCTGGACTAGTATCTGCATCAATGCATTCTGCTGCTGGATCAACTGGGTGAGCTCCGGTGGGAAAGCAAATCCATTGTCGCATCTCGGAGGCATCTGCTGGGTTTAGAAAAGATGAGAAAACAGAATAGAATGAGGTCTAGGGGGGAAACACTACCCATATGCACATGAGACAAACACAAACATATCACTCAATCAAATCAAACAAGGGCATACAATCGGTCTAGAACTATCGTTACAAAAGTGCTTGGACTATACTATATACATGGGGGAATACTACTACTGATATGGTGGTCGACTAGAAAAATTGCTCGGTCGAAGACTCCATGATATCTGCTCCAGCTTCACCAACATAGTCATCATCGCTATCGTCAGGGTCCGAGTCGGTGTCGTCGATGATGATGTAGTTCTCCGGGCAAGTGGAATCGTCATCTTCTCCTCCTGGCGCGGGATCTCCCATGAAAACTCCTAGCTTCCTTGTTAGGTCGTCATTCTTCTCCACTAGTACGACGATTTCCTCCTCATAATCTTCGCGAGTAGCCTTGAGTTCTTCCTCCAGCTCCGTGATCCTTGTCATTGCCTTCTTCAAATCTGTCATGCCTGCGCACATCTGGTTCTCCTGGCATCGAATGTGCTGGTTTAACTCCTGGATAAAAGTTGCAATCGATCTATCCTTCCTAGTGCTGATCATCTCCCATTGTTCATCTCGGCGCCCACAAATCTGGTAGATTGTATCCTTGAGATCATTGTGGTAAATTTCTCCAATGCGTCCCATAGTAATGTGAGCTGCCATACTCTTTCCTAGACTCCAGGTTGGTGCATCAAAGGAAAACTCTATGGGCTCAGTGACTGGCGTGAATGTTCGTCCTGGAACTTGAACTTGAAACATCCAGCGTTCCTCTTCTGGTAAAGTGGCGTTGTAAGTCCTGGTGAAGCTTGGTATTCCAATGTTCAGGTACCTAGTGACTTCCTTCAAGTGGCGTCCAAAAGGGGTGTCTTCATCCGGTTGCGTGAACTTGATCCTTGCATCCGCCATCCTAAAGAATAGAAAATGGAGAGGAGTCAGAAATGAGAAGAGAGTAGTGATCTAAGGCTTTAGCTTAGTGGTCGTGTCCTACAGTCAGTGTGTGCTCTGATACCATCTTTGTAGCGACCAGACCTCAAACAGTCTGATCTCTGTGCATCAGTGTCATCCCTGGATCGGTAATGCTGACACGCACAATACTTGAAGGATTTATAACAGAGTAGCAATCACACACTTATTACAATGAATGTCTCAAAAGAGAACTTATTACAACAAATATGGCTTAAGTCCATCTAATACGATAACAGCGGAAGGCTTGGAACATAAAGTGAGTCCATCAAGTCCAACGGCATCACTGAGTGAAAGACCACGACCTAAGGCTCCTTACTCGTCGTCTGAAAAGTCTGCAACATGATACGTTGCAGCCCGAAAACGGGTCAGCACATGGAATATGCTGGCAATGTAACACAAGAGAGTAATGAACAGGATAATGCTATCACTACATGCATATATGGCTGGTGGAGGCTGTATGGTTATATGTTTTGCGAAAAGCCAATTTTTTCCTACTGCAAAGGAATATATTTTATTTAACTACAAAGTTTGTTGAAAACATTGAGAATGGTAAACCCCATCTCAATCCCAATTAAAAGGTAATAAATAACCCAATCAAATTTATATTAAGAGTGATGAGATTCACATGATAATCCAGAAACTAGATACTCAAGATGTCCATAACCGGGGACACGGCTAACCATGATTAGTTTGTACACTCTGCAGAGGTTTGCGCACTTTCCCCACAAGACTCGATCTCCTCCGTTGGATTTCTCGCACTACATGGTGTTTGAGAAACGGATGACCGAGACATAGTCTTTCAGAAGCTTCGTTTACTAATCTGAACTAAAGTCAAATTGTACTGTATCAAAAACTTGTTTAAGTTGGTTAAACAGAAAGAAGGTTTCGAGACGAAACTCTAGGCGTTTGAATCGCCTGATTCCGATAAACGAGCGAAAAGTTATACTAGAACAAAAATCGGATCAGAAATCGTGATCGAAAATAATCGCGGAAAATCTGAGAAAAAGAAAAACTGACGAACAGGATAACGAACGAACGTTCGCTGTCTGCGGCTAAATGGTGAAAACCGTTCGTTAAAACGAACTAACGAACGGGCGTTCGCTAAATAACTAAACCGGGGAAAAAAATATAAACCGATCTAAAAAAATAAACCGCGGGTTCTAAAAAAACCGACGGTTTTTCTAACGAAAACCGCGGCGGCGGCTACCTCCGTCGGCGGCCCGGTGAGGCGGCGACGGCGGCAGGCTCCGGCGAGGCGGCTGGTGGCGGCTCCGGGCGGCGGGCCGGCGGCGGCGGCAGCGGCGACGTCGGCGTCGGGCGGCTAGGGTTAGGGTTGGGCGGCGGCGCGGCTGTGCTGCGGCGGCTGGTGGGCTCGGGCGGCTCGGGCGTCGTGACTTATAAAGGCCCCCCGGGCGGTGTCCCGCTCGGGTATGGCCCAGAGTCAGTTTGACTTTTTTTAAATAATTCCGACATGCAGAAAAATAAATAAAAAGAAATACTAAACGGACTCCAAAAATCCCGAAATAAATTTTCTCCGTCCTCTAAAAATAGGCCGGACAAGGTGAACATTTATTTGGGCCTAAAATGTAATTTTGAAAAACGCAAATGTTTCCTAATTCAAATAAAAATAGCAATAAAACTCCGAATAAAATCCTTATTTGATTTTAATATTAAATCTCCAATATTTCTTTATTTTGAGGAAGTCATTTTATCCTCTCTCTTTTTATTTTTATAAAAGAAATATTCAAGAGAAAAATAATTAAAATCAAGCGATCCTTTTTTTCAAAATTCGAGAAAAACTCGAATATGAAGATAACGAAATCCCCAACTCTCTCCGCGGGTCCTTGAGTTGCGTAGAATTTCTAGGATCAAACCAAAATGCAATAAAATATGATATGCAATAATGATCTAATGTATAACATTCCAAATTGAAATTTTGGGATGTTACACTATCTCATAGTCAAGTCCATATTTAGTGCTAAATTCACGAAAAGCACCGGTATCCATAAAAGATTTAACACAATCAAACTTAGGTGTTATACCTGACTCCTTACCTTCATCGAGATCCCAATCTTCAGAGTTGCATTTAATTCTTTCCAATGAATCCCATCTGAATTCAATAGTCTTCATCATAAAAGAACCAGTACAAGAAGTATCGAGCATGGAGCAATTATTGAGAGCAAGCCGAGCATAAAATTTTTGAATAATAATTTCTCTTGAGAGCTCATGATTGGGGCATGAATATAACATTGACTTAAGCCTCCCCAAAGCTTGATCGATACTTTCTCCTTCGCGAGGCCAAAAATTATATATATAATTACGATCAGGATGAACCTGATGCATAGGATAAAACTTCTAATGAAATTCCAATTTCAATCTGTTGTAGTTCCATGATCCAATATCATCGCATAGCCTAAACCATGTCAATGCCTTTCCCTTCAAAGATAAAGGGAAGACCTTATTCTTGATAACATCCTCGGGCATACCTGCAATCTTAAATAATCCAGAAACTTCATCCACATAGATTTGGTGCAAATCAGGATGTAATGTTCCATCTCCTGTAAAAGGATTAGCTAGCAGTTTCTCTATCATACCCGAAGGAATTTCAAAGTAAACATTTTCAGTAGGTTCAATAGGTTGAGGAGCAACTCTTTGCTCTACTGGTCGGGGTGAAGATACCCCGAACAAGCCCCTCAAAGGATTATTTTCCATAGTAACAAGTGACAGTAAATTTCAGCACACTATATAAATTTTTCCTTACCAAATTCCACTTACCAAAGGCGCTTCACTCCCCGGCAACGGCGCTAGAAAAGAATCCTGATGACCCAAAAGTATAGGGGATCTATCATAGTCCGTTCGATAAGTAAGAGTGTCGAACCCAACGAGGAGCACAAGGAAATGATAAGCGGTTTTCCGTAAGGTATTCTCTGCAAGCACTGAAATTATCGGTAACAGATAGTTTTGTGATAAGGTAATTCGTAACGGGTAACAAGTAACAAAAGTAAAAAAGGTGCAGCAAGGTGGCCCAATCCTTTTTGTAGCAAAGGACAAGCCTGGACAAACTCTTATATAAAGGAAAACGCTCCCGAGGACACATGGGAATTATCGCAAAGCTAGTTTTCATCATGCTCATATGATTCACGTTCGTTACTTTGATAATTTGATATGTGGGTGGACCGGTGCTTGGGTACTGCCCTTCCTTGGACAAGCATCCCACTTATGATTAACTACTCTCGCAAGCATCCGCAACTACGAAAGAAGAATTAAGGTGAACCTCACCATAGCATGAAATATATGGATCCAAATCAGCCCCTTACGAAGCAACGCATAAACTAGGGTTTAAGCTTCTGTCACTCTAGCAATCCATCATCTACTTATTACTTCCCAATGCCTTCCCCTAAGACCAAACAATGGTGAAGTGTCATGTAGTCGACGTTCACATAACACCACTAGAGGAAAGACAACATACATCTCATCAAAATATCGAACGAATACCAAATTCACATGACTACTTATAACAAGACTTCTCCCATGTCCTCAGGAACAAACATAACTACTCACAAATCATATTCATGTTCATAATCAGAGGGGTATTAATATGCATAAAGGATCTGAACATATAATCTTCCACCGAATAAACCAACTAGCATCAACTATAAGGAGTAATCAACACTACTAGCAACCCACAGGTACCAATCTGAGGTTTTGAGACAAAGATCGGATACAAGAGATGAACTAGGGTTTGAGAGGAGATGGTGCTGGTGAAGATGTTGATGGAGATTGACCCCCTCCCGATGAGAGGATCGATGGTGATGACGATGGTGACGATTTCCCCCTCCCGGAGGGATGTTTCCTCGGCAGAACAGCTCTGCCGGAGCCCTAGATTGGTTCCGCCAAGGTTCCGCCTCGAGACGGCAACGCTTCGTCCCGAAAGCTTCCTCCTTATTTTTTTCAGGGCGAAAGACTTCATATAGCAAAAGATGGGCACCGGAGGCCTGCTAGGGGGCCCATGAGGCAGGGGGCGTGCCCAGGAGGGTAGGGCGCGCCCCCACCCTCGTGGCCAGGGTGTGGGCCCCCTCTGGTTGATTCTTTTGCCAGTATTTTTTATTAATTCCAAAAAGTGCCTCCGTGCAGTTTCAGGACTTTTGGAGTTCTGCAGAATAGGTCTCCAATATTTGCTCCTTTTCCAGCCCAGAATTCCAGCTGCCGGCATTCTCCCTCTTCATGTAAAACTTGTAAAATAAGAGAGAAAAGGCATAAGTATTGTGACATAATGTGTAGTAACAGCCCATAATGCAATAAATATCGATATAAAAGCATGATGCAAAATGGATGTATCAACTCCCCCAAGCTTAGACCTCGCTTGTTCCAAAAAATTCGTCAAAAAGTTTCGTCCAATTCCGAGAACTTTTATTTCTGCACAAAAAACAACACCACGATAGTTCTGCTGAAAACAACGTCAGTCCGGGTTAGTTCCATGCAAATCATACCAAAACCATATAAATTTTTTGTAAACATGGCATGAATACTTCATAAATTATAGATATGTTGGAGACGTATCAGCATCCCCAAGCTTAATTCCTACTCGTCCCCGAGTAGGTAAATGATAAATGAAATACTTTATGAAGTGTGAATGCTAGCAAAGTGCACACGTTTGATCAATGACAATTTCAATCACTTTTCCTAGCATCATAACAACTATTCTTTTTTATAGAATTTCTCATGTTAAAGTAGCAACCAATTCACATGATAAGTTTCAAACAATGAATTCTCTTGAAACTCAACAACCTATGATCTCAGTCACCAAGCAATTGCAATTCAATTTATTCAACAGAGTCTAAGTAAGAGCTCCACATACTCAACCATCATATAGTCTTCTATGATTGCTAACACTCACCGCATACACATAAGCAAAACGTTTCAACCAGACACATAGAAAGATAGGGGCTTATAGTTTTGCCTCCCAACGTATTCACCCCAAGGGTGATGTCAACAATAATAACTCATGCTACCCATATTCAACTGGACATATGTTCCTAGATCTTTCCTCACCACATGATGCTTGCCAAAGGGGAAAAATAAAAAGGAATAGAGAGAAAAACGTTGACTCTTGCATAAAAGTAAATACATAAGTAAAAGATAGGCCCTTCGCAGAGGGAAGCAGAGGTTGCCATGCGCTTATTTGTTTGTATCTCAACCCCTTAGTGCAAAAGAACATCACGTTGTATTGCCCCTTAAGATGGCAACCTTTATTATGCAGTATGTCGCTTTTATTCTTTGCCATCCAAGTTCGTACAACGCTCAATTTTCTCTTACACTAAACGATTTCACTTTTAGAAGCAATTTTTATTTCCTTATTGCACCGATGACAACTTACTTGAAGGATCTTGCTCAATCCATAGGTAGGTATGGTGGACTCTTGAAAATAAGATTTGGGTTTAAGGGTTTTCGATGCACAAGTAGTATCTCTACTTAGTGCAGAACTTTTGGCTAGCAAAGATGGGGGGCAAGCACCACATGTTGAAGGATCTATGACAATATAACTTCTACGTGAATATGGACAAACATAAATCATTAAGTTGTCTTCCTTGTCCAATGTCGACAATTTTGGCATATAATATTTTGATGGGGGCTCACGATCACAAAAGATTTCCATGATAGTGTATTTGCATGTGAAAGTTCTCTTCCTTATACTAATCATTCAGGAATGCTTGTATGACCAATATTGTGATTGTCAATCTTCAAAAGATTTCACTTTCTAAACCCAATGTGAAGCTACCACTTGGCATGATATGAACATATAATTTCAACTTTATTTCATTCAATTTATTCAACAATTTACTCATAGGATATAAGTGAAGCACAAGAGTAAATGACAAACTACTCCAAAAAGATATAAGTGAAGATCATGCGAGTAGTTAAGTAAATAAATAGCTATGTGAGGGCTCTCTCTTATTTAAAAGTTTCAGATCTAAGTATTTTATTAAAACAGCAAGCAAAAACAAAAAAAAGACACTCCAAGAATAGCACACATCATGTGCAGAAGAAAAAACTTAGGTTCAACCGATACTAACCGATAACTATAGAAGAAGAAAGGTGGGATGCCTACCCGGGCATCCCCAAGCTTAGATGCTTGAGACTTCTTGAAATATTATCTTGGGCTCCCTTGGGCATCCCCAAGCTTGAGCTTTTGTGTCTCCTTAATTCCTTTTATATCACGGTTTCCCTAAATCTTAAAAAACTTCATCCACACAAAACTCAACAAGAACTCGTGAGATAAGTTAGTATAAACTAATGCAAAAACTTTATCATTCTCTACTGTAGAAAATCACTAAAATTATTATTCACCATTGCATACTAAATGCCTCTGCATATTTAATACTCCTATCCTCGAATAGAATCATTAAACAAGCAAACATATGCAAACAATGCAAACATAACAGCAATCTGCCAAAACAGTACAGTCTGTAAAGAATGCAAGATTCCTCATACTTGCCTAACTCCAAAAATTATGAAAATTTACCACACTGTAGAAAATTTATCAGAGCTTATTTTTCAAAAAGTTTCATCATTTTATCACATTCTGACTTTTCTAGGGAATTTTTGCAACAGCGATAAACTTTGTGTTTTGAAACAGCAACATGTATACTTGCAAAATAAGGATGGTAAAGGCTATCCTTGACATTTTTATTGAAAATAAAGATGCAAAACATTATTCTAAATAACAGAAAGCAAATCCTAACAAAATGAATTGACGCTCCAAGGAAAACACATATCATGTGACGAATGAAAACATAGCTCCAAGTGAGGTTACCGATAATGTTGGAGACGAAAGAGGGGATGCCTTCTGGGGCATCCCCAAGCTTAGTTGCTTGGATATTCCTTGAATATTACCTCGAGGTGCCTTGGGCATCCCCAAGCTTAGGGTCTTGTCACTACTTATTCTCCTCATATCGACATCTCACCCAAAACTTGAAAACTTCAATCACACAAAACTTAACGAAACTTCGTGAGATAGGTTAGTATGATAAAGAGCGAACCATTTCGCTTTGGTACTGTCAAAGACAAGATTCAGCATTGTTTCCCCACAATGCCTACGTTAGCATATCATTTCTACAATTTATATTGAGCAATATAAGCCATAGAAACTAGAAAACAAGCAAACTATGCATTGAAAACAGAATCTGTCAAAAATAGAACAGTCTGTAGTAATCTGTACTCCAAGCATACTTCTGCTACTCCAAAAATTCTGAAAATTAGGACAACGTAGAGAATTTGTATATCTATCACCTGTAAAAAATTTGGATCAAAATCACATTCCAGTGAATTTTCAAAATTCCTGGACTAAGTGCAAAAGTTTCTGTTTTTGCACAGATTCAAGTCAACTATCATCCACACTATCCCAAAAGCTTTACTTGGCACTTTATTGAAACAAAAGCAATAAAACATGATTACTACAGTAGCCTAATCATGTGAACACACAAAAATAGTAGGTAAAAGTGATGGGTTTTCTCCCAACAAGCGCTTTTCTTTAATGCCTTTTCGCTAGGCATGATGATTTCAATGATGCTCGCATTAAGGATAAGAATTGAAACACAAAGAGAGCATCATGAAGCATATGACTAGCACATTTAATCCTAACCCACTTACTATGCATAGGGATTTTGTGGGAAAAAAACTTATGGGAACAAGAATCAACTAGCATAGGAAGGCAAAACAAGTGTAACTTCAAAACTTTCAACATAAAGAGAGGAAACTTGATATTATTGCAATATGTAAGAGCATATGTTCCCCTCTCACAGTAATTTTCATTAGCATCATGAATGAATTCAACAATATAACTATCACATAAAGCATTCTTTTCATGATGCATAAGCATAGAAATTTTGTTACTCTCCACATAAGCAAATTTATTCTCATCATGTAGCGACCAGACCTCAAATGGTCTGTGCTGCTGTGCACCAGTGTCATCCCTGGATCAGTAATGCTGACACGCACAGTACAAATGGAGGATTTATAACAGAGTAGCAATCACACACTTATTACATCGAATATCTCTGAAGAGATTAAGTATGATAAACATGGCTTAAGGCCATCTAAAACGATAACATCGGAAGACTTGGAAGATAAGTGAGTCCATCAACTCCAGCGGCATCACTGAGTATAAGACCACGACCCAAGGCACCTTACACGTCGTTTGAAAAGTCTGCAACATGAAACGTTGCAGCCCGAAAACGGGTCAGCACATAGAATATGCTGGCAATGTAACACATAGAGAATAACGAACAATAATATTGCTATACTACATGCATATATGGCTGGTGGAAAGCTCTATGGTTAAGTTTTATGCGAAAAGCCAATTTTTCCCTACTTCAAAGGAATAAATTTTATTTAACTATCATGGTGGTTGTTAAACATTGAGAAGGTACCTCCAACTCAATCCCAATTAAGTGTCATCATTAACCCACAAAATTAATTAAAAGTAACATGGTGATGAGATTCAAATGATAATCCAGGTACTAGATACTCAAGTTGTCCATAACCGGGGACACAGCTAACCATGATTAGTTTGTACACTCTGCAGAGGTTTGCGCACTTTTCCCCACAAGACTCGATCGCCTCCGCTTGATTCTCGCACTGCCTGATGTTTGAGAAACGGATGACCGAGACACAGTCTTTCCGAAACAATCACTCTTTACTCTGGGTGGACCGGTACACCTACTTTCCCCTACATCTGCTAGCCCACCTCTTCAAGAGATCATGCAACCTACTCAACTATGCTAGAGCCCATAATAGCTTGTGGCTGCACACGGAAGTTTCCAGCATGAATAATCTTATGATCCCTTTGAGCCTGGGTGGCGGTCCTTATACAAACAGACAACACTGGATTCTCCAGGTGCCTCAATCCACCCAGATGTGAGTTTTAGTTGCCACCTTAGGTAAGCCATTATTAACAATCTCACATTTGTCATGAATATCTCTCAAAAACCAATCCACGTCTACGAGCATAGCATGGCAATATAATAGCAACGTAGAAGTAACTCCCAAGGGTTTGATAAGAGAACAGGTAATAGGTACTACCTCAACTACTTCCCAATTCCCACAATTTAATTAGATCCTAATCATGCAAGTGTTTGAGGAATAGATCTAATGCAATAAAACTGGGTATGGAAAGTATGATCAAAGTGTTACTTGCCTTGCTGATGATCCGCAAAACCTAGCGATTCGAAGTAACAAGCGGCACACTCCGGGTACTCTATCGCAAACAAACAAGCAAACAATAAGTACTCATCTAATGCACAGGTAAAACTCGATTGAAAGATCCAACCAGAAAGTTCATCTTAAGAACTCCAGTTTGCAAAAAGAATCAACTCGAAAGAAGCCACGAAAGTCAAACTGCGAAAGAAAGAAGCTTCGTTTACTAATCTGGATCTAGGTCAAATTTTACAGTAGCAAAAACTTGTTTGAGTAGGTTAAACGGAAAGAGAATTTCGAGACGAAACTCTAGGCGCTTGAATCACCTGATTCCGATAAACGAGAGAGAAATTAAACAGAAACGAAGATTCGATCAGAAATCGAATCTGAGAAAATAGCGGAAAAATCCGACGAAAAAGAAAAACGGACGAACGGTTAAAGAACGGACGTTCGTTAACAGAGAAAAACCGACGAACGCGTTCGTTAAAACGAACGGTTCGGTGAATGCTCGCAAAATAATAAAACCGAAAAAAAACCGATCTAGGTTTTTTTTAAACGAACGGTTTTTTTTTACAAAAACCGGCAACGAGGCGAGGTGCGGCTACCTCGTCAGGGGCGTGCTCCG
The DNA here is from genome assembly GCF_018294505.1 of Triticum aestivum. Taxonomy (NCBI): domain Eukaryota; kingdom Viridiplantae; phylum Streptophyta; class Magnoliopsida; order Poales; family Poaceae; genus Triticum; species Triticum aestivum. The sequence goes on along the minus strand of NC_057814.1, from coordinate 239,513,325 downwards.
GCGGGGCTCCGGCTTCTTCGGCGAGGGGCGGCGAGGGCGCGGGGTGCGGGGTGCGAGGGGGGTGCGAGGGGGCGGCAAACGGCGGCGGCGGCGGCTCCCGTGCTCGGCTCCGGCGGCGGCGGGTGCGGGGCAAGGCGGGCGGCGGCGGGATGAGGGAAGAGGGGGGGGGGTGCGGGGGTATTTATATGGGGGGGGGGTCGAGGTGGCTTGGGGAAGGGGGCGGCCGGCGGGGGCGTGCGGAGCTCGGACTCCGAGCGGCGGCGGCGCTGCGTGCGCGAGGAGGACGACGCGGGCGGGCCGGCCTGCGGCTCGGCCCAGCGGGCGCGCGCAGTTTTTTTTAAAACGTTCCGCAGAAAATAATTCGTAGAAAAATAAATAAAAGTCCAAAAAAGGTAAAACAAATTTCCCCCGTCTAGTTAGAAAATCTAGAATAGGGTGAACATTTTTTTAACACAAAATATATTTTTTAAAACATGCAATATTTTTAATGCAATAAAATTGCAAATAAAATCCGAATAAATTCCAATAAATGATTTTAACACTTTTCCTCCAGTATTTCAATTGTTTTGGAGAAGTCATATTTTCTCCTCTCGTTTATTTGTAAAATGAAATATTTTTTCGGAGAGAAAATAATTAAAACCAAAATCCTCGTCTTATTATTTGATGAAAATCAAATATGAAAATTCGAGAAAATCCCCAACTCTCTCCGAGGGTCCTTGAGTTGCTTAGGATTTATCGAGGATTTGTCATAATGCAATAAAACATGATATGCAATGATGATCTATGTATAACATACCAAATTGAAAATTTGGGATGTTACACATCAATAGTGGTGGGAGCAAACTCAACAAAATAACTATCATGTGATTGGAAATTAAAATCATGATATGGTTATCATTATTCTTTGTAGCATACATGTCATCACCATAATCATCATAGATAGGAACTTTGTTATCATATTCAATTGAAGCCTCTTCCAACATAGTGGAATCATCATTAAATAAAGTCATGACCTCTCCAAATCCACTTTCATCAATATAATCATCATAAATAGGAGTTATGCTTTCATCATCATAATATATTTTTCTCATCAAAACTAGGGGGACTAAAAATATCATCTTCATCAAACATAGCATCCCCAAGCTTATGGCTTTGCATATCATTAGCATCATGGATATTCAAAGAATTCATACTAACAACATTGCAATCATGCTCATCATTCAAATATTTTGTGCCAAACATTTTATTGACTTCTTCTTCTAACACTTGAGCACAATTTTCAAGAAAGATATTATAAAGATGATCAATAATATGATGCAACCTCAATCCCATTTTTTATGTAGTTTTCTTTTATAAACCAAACTAGTGATAAAACAAGAAACTAAAAGATTCGATTGCAAGATCTAAAGATATACCTTCAAGCACTCACCTCCCCGGCAACGGCGCCAGAAAAGAGCTTGATGTCTACTACGCAACTTGTTCTTGTAGCCTTGTGTTGGGCCTCCAAGCGCACAGTTTTGTAGGATAGTAGCAATTTTCCCTCAAGTGGATGACCTAAGGTTTATCAATCCGTGGGAGGTGTAGGATGAAGATGGTCTCTCTCAAACGACCCTGCAACCAAATAACAAAAAGTCTCTTGTGTCCCCAACACACCAAATACAATGGTAAATTGTATTGGCGCACTAGTTCGGCGAAGAGATGGTGATAAAAGTGTAGTAATGATAGTAGATATTGATTTTGTAATAGTAACAACAACAAAAAGCAAGGTAGCAAGTAACAAAAGTGAGCACAAACGGTATTGCAATGCTTGAAGACAAGGCCTAGGGTCCGTACTTTCGCTAGTGCAATCTCTCAACAATGCTAACATAGTTGGATCACATAACCATCCCTCAAAGTGCAATGAAGAATCACTCCAAAGTTCCTATCTAGTGGAGAACATAAGACGAAATTGTTTGTAGGGTACAAAACCACCTCAAAGCTATTCTTTCTGTTTGATCTATTCAAGAGTTCATACTAAAATAACACAAAGCTATTCTTTCCGTTCGATCTATCCTAGAGTTCATACTAAAATAACACCAAATAATTTCAGATCCGTAATACTCAATCCAACGCAAATAACTTCAAAGAGTGCCCCAAGATTTCTACCAGAGAAACAAAGACAAGAACGTGCATCAACCCCTATGCATAGATTACCCCAATGTCACCTCGGGAATCCGCGAGTTGAGTGCCAAAACATATATCAAGTGAATCAATACGATACCCCATTGTCACCACGAGTATTCAATTCCAAGACATATATCAAGTGTTCTCAAATCCATAAAAGTATTCAATCCGATAACAACGAAATCTCAAAGGGAAAACTCAATTCATCAACATAGAGAGGGGAAAACACCATATGATCCGACTATATTAACAAAGCCCGCAATACATCAAGATCGTGACATCTCAAGAACACGAGAGAGAGAGAGAGAGATTGAACACATAGCTACTGGTACAAACCCTCATCCCCGAGGGTGGACTACTCCCTCCTCATCGTGGTGGCCGCCGGGATGATGAAGATGGCCACCAATGATGATTTCCCCCTCCGACAGGGTGCCGAAACGGGGTCTAGATTGGTTTTTAGTGGCTACAGAGCCTTGCGGTGGCGGAACTTCTGATCTAGGGCTATTTCTGATGGTTTCTCTATTTATAGGATTTTTGGGCATCGGTTTCACGGTAAGATGGGCCTCGAGGTGAGCACAACCCACCGGGGCACGGACGGTCCACCAGGCGGGCCCTGGTGGGTTGTGCCCTCCTCGTGGCTCTTCTGGCCCTCCCACAAAGCTTCGGGGGTCTCTTTTGTTCCAGAAAAAATCGTCAAAAAGTTTCGTCGAATTCCGAGAACTTTTATTTCTGCACAAAAAACAACACCACGGTAGTTCTGCTGAAAACAGCATCAGTCCGGGTTAGTTCCATGCAAATTATACCAAAACCATATAAAATTGTTGTAAACATGGCATGAATACTTCATAAATTATAGATACTTTGGAGACGTATCAATAAACCCATCTTCTTACCCTTAATAGCAACGATACATGCGTGTCATGTCTCTTTCTGTCACTGAGATTGAGCACCGCAAGATCGAACCCATCACAAAGCACCTCTTCCCATGGTAAGAAAAATCAATCTAGTTGGCCAAACCAAACCAATAATTCGGAGAAGAAATACGAGGCTATAACAATCATGCATACAAGAGTTCAGAGAAAACTCAAAATAATATTCATGGATAGACCTGATCATAAACTCACAATTCATCAGATCCCAACAAACACACCACAAAAAGTCATTACATCAAATAGATCTCCAAGAAAATCAAGGAGAGCATTTTATTGAAGATCTAAAAGAGAGAAGAAGCCATCTAGCTACTAACTATGGACCCGTAGGTCTGTTTTAAACTACTCACGCATCATCGGAGGGGCAGCAAGGATGATGAAGAACCCCTCTGTGATCGTTGCCCCCTCGGGCAGAGTGCCAGAAAAGGCCTCTAGATTGGATCTTGTGGTTCTGGAACTTGCGGCGGCGGAAAAAATATTTCGTCGACTCCCCTAGGGTTTTTGGGATTTTAGAGTATTTATAGAGGCGGAGGTAGGTCAAGACTATGCCCGTGGGACCCACTACCCAGGCCCCTGGCGCGCCCTGGTGCCTAGTGGGCCCTACGAGCCTCTTCTCCTGGCCTCCAGAAGCTTCCAGGGTCTCTTCTTGCAAGAAAAAATCTCTGAAAAGTTTTGGGGCATTTGAATTTTGTTTGGTATTGATATTCTGCAAAGTAAAACAACAAGCAAAAAACAGCAACTCATATTGGGCACTAAGTTAATAGGTTAGTCCCAAAAAGTGATATAAAGTTGCTAGTAAATGTATAAAAAACATCCAAGATTGATCATGTAATAGCATGGAACAATCAAAAATTATAGATATGTTGGAGGCGTATCACATCACCCTTCTTCTCCGGGGAAATCCCAACGCCTATCACAAGTAGCATCCATCCATCGGCGATACACTCAGGCATTGTTTTTGTCCTATGGGACTTTGGTAAGGTTGAAATCCCCTACTACTACCCAAGGACGCACGAGCTCCATGAGGAAAGCAGGCTTCCTATGCGCATCATGAAGTCCATACACCGTTGTGAAGGACCAACGTTGACCACCGTCAATAAGCGTGAAGCACACCGTGATGAAGATCTCTCGCACCTGAACATTACTACCAATGAAGCAATCGGATCGCTGATACGTATCCAATGTATTATAATTTTTTATTGTTCCATGCTGTTATATTATCAATCTTGGATGTTTTATATTCATTTCATAGCAACTTTATATCATTTTTTGGGACTAACCTATTGACATAATGCCCAGTGCTGAAAGTGCAAGTATCACTTAGATTATATTTTGGTGTGATGACAATGTGGTTAGTGGAACTAATGTTGGTTGCTAAAGTTTATCTCAGGACGTTGGTTCCAAGGTGTCCATTGATGGAGGTGTGCGACCCCCCAGTCCAAAAAGATCAAAGGCGTGGTTACCGGCGACTCGAAGGTTTTTCGTTTTGGTTCGATTTGAGTCGTAGGTAAAACCGCACTATCAAGAGGGGTCTTCATGGAATTAGTGTCGTGTGGGAATGCCTCCAAGACAGATACACCAGCCCTCCTACACCTCCTCAGATATTCCACTTGTTGTGTGCTTTGCCGTGGTGTCCTGTGATGGTTCATCAGAAATCTTCTGGACACCCCGTGTGCACGGGGTCTCTGACCCCCGTGCGCACGGGGTAGTCAGAATATTTCTGGACACCCCGTGCGCACGGGGCTGACTTGGCCCGTGCGCACGGGGTACCTCGAAACTCACTGGACACCCCGTGCGCACGGGGCTGACTTGGCCCGTGCGCACGGGGTACCTCGCATCTCACTGGACACCCCGTGCGCATGGGGCTAACTTGGCCCGTGCGCACGGGGTCCAACGGGCAGAAATCCCCTCCCGGCCAAGAACACTATAAAAGCCCCCTTCTTCCTCCTCCATCCTCTAACCCTAATGTCTTGTTGAGCTCCTCCATTGCTACACCCCATTTTGCTCACTACTCTCAATCCCTCCACCCAATCTTGTTGAAACTTTGGGGATTGGGAGAGCAAGACCCGATCTACACTTTAACCAAACCAAATCGCATTCCCCGCAACATTCATCCACCATGACTTATTACTCTTGGATCTTGGGCTCCTAGGCGGTTAGAGGTTCCTTCGGAAGCTTCCTTTCTTGTGGTGTGCTCCGGAGAAGTTTGTAAAGGTGTGGTGGTCGCCTTCAAGACCAACCCCGAGTGATTCGAGGCTCATCCGTTGGGGGTGACTCGAAGGAGATTACGGTGAGCCTTCGGTGGCGTTCCACAAGCTTTGGCTCCGGCACCGCTCCAAACGGAGAGTAGCTCTTCCCCAAGGAAGAGTGAACTTCGGGATAAAATCTGCGTCCTCGTCTCACTTGTGGTTAATCCTTTCCCGCACTTTACTTAGCCTTGTATGCTTGTTGGCTTGCTAATTAGTTTGTTTCCTAGCATACTTAGCTTAGAGCTTGCTTGTCATATAGGTTGTGTTCACCTAGTTGCATATCTAGTGAACCCTTTTTATCCGCTAAGCCTTAAAATTGACAAGAAAGAGTAAAATTTGTAGTCTCCTATTCACCCCCCTCTAGTCGACCGTATCGATCCTTCAATTGGTATCAGAGCCTCGTGCTCTAAAATAAGGTTTTACAACCTTAGAGGATATGGCCGATCTAGGGAATGAGGGAGGTGTCGCACCACTTGCGGAGGATGGTCAAAACCTACCCCCCGCCGCGGCCGACGCACTTGTTGCTCTGGCCGTTGCTCCCGTCGCCCCCATTAACCCGGGTGCCCCGTTGACCGCGGCCGATATTCTTTCAATGTTTGCGGACCTCAAAACTTCTATGTTGAAAGAAGTTCGCTCCTCGGTCAAGGAGGAAATTGATGCTCGCTTAAAGCCCTCGACATCCGCCTCAAACTCATTTGATCCAAATGCGGTTCATGATGCGGATGATTCGAGAGAACCTCTTGCATCCCCGGCTCGCACTCAAGTTCCCAAGTACAATGCCGTGGAACCATTTTACTCACCACAACCCTTGCAGCACCCTCGCATTAATCCTGTGGGGCCTCCGCCCCCTTTGAAAGCTAACGCGTTTGCTAAGTGGAAGCTAGATATGGAGTCTCATATTCGCAGTGCATCTACACAACTATGGTGGATTGTGGTCAATGGTTTCAACCCCAAGGATCCCATGAATCTCACTCCAAGAGAAGCAGTTGATGATCAACTCAATGCTACCGCCCACCACATGTTGCGCACCGCGGTGACCGATGACTATAGTGACTCCATTGCTCTCCTCAAGACCGCCAAGGAAATTTGGGATTGCCTTGAGGAGGCCCTCGAAGGTGATGAAGCAATTCGAAGATCTCGGTTGGCTTTGCTCAAGCAAGAAGTCAACCTATTTGTGAGAAATGAGGGTGAGTCCGCGGAAGAGGTATATCGAAGGTTGAAGTCTCTTGTGCTCAATTTGAGAACCTTTGGGTGCACTTGGGCGAATGATGATTTCATTAAGGACAAGTTCATTGATGCTATGGTTCTCACGGAACATACCATGGTGATGATGATACATCAACGCCCGGACTATCAAAAGTTGACCGCGGCACAAGTTGTATCCACTTTCTCAACTCATGTTCTTTTGGAGACCAAGTCCAAGAAGACCTTTGCCATAGCTCAAGCCACCAAGAACTCAAATCTTGCATTGAAGGCCAAGAAAGTAGTTGCCCAACCCTCAAGGGATGAAGAAGTTGTTGAAGAGACTTGTGAGGAAGATGTTGACACCTCATGCCCGGCAAATGACTTTGCGGAAGACTTGGCTCTCTTGGTCAAGAAATATTCCGGGACCATGGCAAACAAAGGGAAGAATCTGCAAGGAAGATCGTTTGGACGAAGAAAATGCTACAATTGTGATAGCCCAAGACATTTTGTGCACGATTGTCCTTATGAGAGACGTGAAGACAAGTCCGAGAAGCTTGTGCTCAAGAAGAAGAAGTTCACCAAGTTTTCCAAGAGGAAAGATGACAAGGCTCTTGTTCATGAGGAGTACATGTCCGGAGATGAAGATGACGGTGATGATGATTATGTGGGCACGGCCGCCATTGCCATGCATGCCACTACCTCCTCCTCCACCACCGGCCTCTTCGACTCTCCCAACGAGGACAAGCCGTTCACTCATCATTGCCTCATGGCCAAAGAGGTAAAAACAAAGTCCAACTCTCAAAAACCCTTCATCCACACTCCCAATGTTTCATGTGAGATAGTGGAGGATGAGTGTGATGATGGTGTGGATAATGATGAGGAATCCTTGATGGCTTTCATGAACACTCTTCATGGTGAAGCTCGTGCTCGTTTTAGTGATCTCCTTAAATCACTCGCCGAACGCGATGATTTTATTGAGAACGTTGAAAACCTCCTCATAGAGGAAAAAGAGAGAGTCGAACTCCTCGAGCACGAGCTATATGAAGAGAGTGTCATGAGAGCATCACTTGAGGAAGCCTTGTCTTCTCATAAAATTGACTTCGTTAAAACCGATGATGCGTTGCAACTTGCTCTTGAGAACAACGATGCCCTTAAAGTAAGGGTTGAAAAGCTTCTAGTTGATCACACGAGACTTGTTGAGGAACATGAGCTCCTTGTGACTAGTTCCAAGGTTGTCAAAGGTGACCTCATTGCCCTCACCGAGTCGTATGCTCAACTTAAAGCTACAACCATTAAGGCTCTTACTTCCGTCCCTCATATTGATTTAAATGATGAATCTTGTACGGCTAACTTTGCTCATGATTGCACCTCTCTCCAAGAGGAGAATAAGAAGTTAAAAGCCCAAATTGAGAAAGGGCTTGTGTCGTGCATTCAAGGGGAGAAAAACCTCAATGACCTCTTGAGCAACCAAAAGGAGTGTGTTGCCAAGGAGGGAATTGGGTTTGACCCCTCTTCTAAGAAGAAGAAGACCAAGAAGAAGAGCAACAAGAAGAAGATCGGTCCTACTTCTCCTCCCCAACAAAAGATAGCATTTGTTCATGAAGGACACAAGGAGAAGGAGAAGGAAAAAGGGAATGTCGGGGATGGCAAGGTCACTAGGGACAAGGCCATTCCCAAAGAGTTTGCCGGCAAGAACAACCCATCTTATGTCCTCATGAGAGGAAATGATGGTCATACCTTTGCTAAATTTGTTGGCACTAACTATGATGATTATGCTTGGACTATTTGGGTTCCTAAGACCCTTATTGCTAACTCTCTAGGACCCATTGCAAAATGGGGACCTAAAATCAAAGCTTGATTCTTGTAGGACTATACCTCCGGTGGAACACAATGGGTGATCGATAGTGGTTGCACCAATCATATGACCGGAGAGAGGGAGATGCTTGTGGAGTTCATTGATTCGCTCAAGGCCACTTCAAACATCTCTTTTGGTGACAATAGCAAGGGCAAGGTATTGGGTTTGGGCAAGGTGGTAATCTCTAGTGATGCATCACTTAAGAATGTCATGCTTGTTCAATCTCTTCACTACAATTTACTTTCTACGATTCAATTGGCTCGTGCCGGTTATGATTCTCATTTCGGTGAATTTCATGTGACCGTCTTTAAGAGAAGCAATCTCAAAGTGGTCTTTGTTGGGCATGTTGAAGACAACCTTTACGTGGTTGATTTCTCAAATGAGAAAACTTATCTTGCAACATGTCTAATGGCCAAGGCCGACGTGGGGTGGCTTTGGCATCGCCGGCTAGCACACGTTGGCATGAGAAATTTACAAGCTCTCTTAAAGGGGGAGCACATCCTTGGACTAACCAATGTGTCTTTTGCCAAAGATCGTCCTTGTAGTGCGTGCATTGCCGGAAAACTTCATGAAAAAGCTCATAAGGTGTCAACTATCATTACCACTTTGAGGCCTCTCGAGCTCATTCACTTGGATCTCTTTGGGCCTCCATCTTATGATAGTTTGGGAGGGAGGAGGTATTGCCTTGTCATTGTCGATGACTATACAAGATATACATGGGTGTTCTTCCTCAAGACTAAAGATGAAACTCAAGACACCTTCATCAACTTTGCCAAAGAAGCTCAACGTCAACATAATTGTGAGATCAAGGCAATTCGAAGTGACAACGGCACCGAGTTCAAAAATTACACTATGAACGAGTTCTTGAGCGATGAGGGGATCAAGCATCAATATGCCGCGCCATACACTCCCGAACAAAATGGTGTTGCGGAAAGGAAGAACCGGACTCTCATTGAGATGGCAAGGACCATGCTTGACGAGTACAAGTCTCCATACAAGCTTTGGGCCGAAGCCATCAACACCGCGTGCCATGCTACAAACCGGCTTTATCTTCGTAAGCTCAAGAACAAGACTCCCTACGAACTCCTAATCGGGAGAAAGCCTAACGTCAAATACTTTCGAGTATTCGGTTGTAAGTGTTTCATTCTAAATAAGAAATCCCGTTTAGCTAAGTTTGCGCCTAAAACTTATGAGGGCATATTTGTTGGATATGCATCAAACTCGCATGCTTACCGTGTTCTCAACAAATCCACCGGATGTATTGAGGAAACGGTAAATGTGGAGTTTGATGAAGATAATGGTTCCCGTGCGGAGCAAATTGTTCCTAGTGTTGTAGGTGATGAGGCTCCTTCACAAGCTATAAGGACTATGGGGATAGGCCACATTCGTCCACAAGAAACACCCCAAGTCCAAGTAGAAGAAGAAGGAGTAAGAGCCCCTCTTGTGGATTCTCCACAAGGGAAGTCATCACCGCCACCACAAGGTCAAGATGCTATGGAAAATCATGAACCTATCCAAGAACAAGATCAAGTCCCTCATGTTCCCGAGCAAGATCAAGGGCAAGCCCAACCAAATGGCGAAGAACCAATCCGTGAGGCCCAAGGTCAAGCTCTTGATCAAGATCAAGATCAAGATCAATCCCAACCTCAAGTGTCTTCCACATCATCACATCCAAGTGATCAAGAACTAGAGGTTGTGAAGAGAAGGGTGTCTCCAAGGCTAAAGCATTCTCAAGGCCAAGCTTCTTCCACAAGTTCAAAACCAAGTGAAGAAGAGCTTACCCTCAAAGTGCAAAAAGCGGCCGCCAAGTTAAAGCATCTTCAACATCTCACCGACAACATTTATGGAAGCATCAACAAAGGGGTAACTACTCGTAGACGTTTGGCAAACTTTTGTGAACATCACTCGTTTGTCTCTTGTGTTGAGCCCCTTAAGGTTGAAGATGCACTTGACGACCCGGATTGGGTAAATGCCATGCATGAAGAACTCAACAACTTCACCCGCAACAAAGTATGGACTCTTGTGAAGAGACCCAAAGAACATCATAATGTCATTGGAACAAAGTGGATCTTTAAGAACAAACAAGATGAGCATGGACAAGTCACTAGAAACAAGGCAAGGTTAGTGGCACAAGGGTTCACCCAAGTTGAAGGTTTGGACTTCGGTGAAACCTTTGCCCCCGTTGCCCGTCTTGAGTCCATTCGTATCTTGCTTGCATATGCTTCACATCATGATTTCAAATTGTATCAAATGGATGTGAAGAGTGCATTTCTTAATGGTCCTCTTAAGGAGTTGGTGTATGTCAAACAACCTCCCGGTTTCGAAGACCCCGATCACCCCTCTCACGTTTATGAACTCCATAAGGCGCTCTATGGACTTAAACAAGCACCTCGTGCTTGGTATGATCACCTTACGGCGTTCTTAAGCGAGAAGGGGTTCCAGATCGGGTTAATAGATTCCACTCTCTTCACGAAGAGGGTAAAAGGAGAATTGTTTGTGTGCCAAATATATGTTGATGATATTATTTTTGGTTCCACTAACCATGCTATTAACGTTGAGTTTGAGAATCTTATGACCAAGGAATTTGCTATGAGCATGATGGGAGAGTTGAAGTTTTTCCTCGGATTTCAAGTGAAGCAATTGAGAGGAGGAACCTTCATCAACCAAGCACTTTATATTCAAGACATGCTCAAGAGGTTCAAAATGCAAGATGTCAAGCCCATGAAGACGCCCATGCCCACAAATGGCCAACTTAATCTTGATCCCAATGGTAAAGATGTGGATCAAAAGGTATATCGCTCTATGATCGGTTCTTTGCTTTACCTTTGTGCATCTAGGCCGGATATTATGTTGAGTGTGTGTATGTGTGCAAGATTTCAATCCGCTCCCAAGGAGAGCCATTTTTCGGCAGTGAAAAGAATCCTTCGATATTTGGTTCATACCCCAAACTTGGGCCTTTGGTACCCCAAAGGAGCAACTTTCAAGTTATTAGGATATTCGGATTCGGATTGGGCCGGAGACAAGGTAGACCGCAAGTCCACTTCCGGGTCTTGTCAATTCCTAGGGAGGTCATTGGTAAGTTGGTCTTCAAAGAAGCAGAATTGTGTGTCCCTTTCAACCGCCGAGGCCGAGTACATTGCTGCAGGAAGTTGTTGTGCACAATTATTATGGATGAGGCAAACTTTGATGGATTATGGTGTCAAATGTGACAAAGTGCCTCTATTTTGTGACAATGAAAGTGCAATCAAGATCGCCGACAATCCAGTGCAACATAGCCGAACCAAACATATCGAGATTCGTCATCACTTCATTCGAGATCATGTGGCCAAGGGAGACATTGATTTATTCCATGTCAACACCGAGAAGCAACTTGCCGACATTTTTACCAAGCCACTTGATGAAGCAAGATTCCGCGAGTTAAGGCATGAGCTGAATATCGTGGATATAAGTAACTTGGATTGAGGTTCTTGCATACACACACATACTCTACTAGTATCTTGTTTTAGATGTAGGCACCTAAGTAGGGGGAGCTAGCTCAACTAATGAGCTATCTTATCCTACTAGTGCATAAATTGATCAAAATCTTTCACATTAGCCATTTGAAGATGGCATTTGTGCTTCAAAGATGAGTATTGGTCTTGGACCCAAGGTTCATATCTTCGCGGTGCCATACCAAACAAACTCAAACATGGTGGCTTCGGCCACCGCCCTCCGTTGGAGGTTGGATCGTTTTTGTCTTTTGTTTGTGTGGTTCTTCTTGTCCTTGTGTTCGTGTTTCCGTGAGTGTGTGTTTTCTCGAGTCTCTTCCAGTGCAAGTGCTACACATACTCCTTTCTAGTAGTGTTGGATTTCTTCTGCGACGTGTTCAGAAGTGAGGCGGGAATGCTCTTTGGGGTCTTGGTAAGAATTTGCATTCAGCCATAACCCAACAAGCTTCTTCCTGTCAAAATCCTCTGGATACCCCGTGCCCACGGCCCTTGTACCGTGCGCACGGGGACCCCGTGCCCACGGCCCTTGTACCGTGCGCACGGGCCCCCGTGCGCACGGGGCCTTTAGCCCGTGCACACGGGGTCTGCGGTTTCTGGCCCTGAAGAGGTGGGACGTGGGGGGTTTGGGTTCTTTCCCACCCAGTCGCCCCCTCCACGCCCCAGATCGCCTCCAGGCCGCCGCCGTCGCCTCCTTGTCGCCGGTGCTCCTCCGTGCGCCGTGGGACTTCGCTGCTCCGTGGAGATCTTCCGGGATGGGGTCCTCCTCTGGTATCCCCTCCCCTTGTTCTTCTTTTTCCTCCTTTGGATCCGTTTTAGTCTAGGGTTTCCTCCTCTACTAGTCTAGGCCAGTCGTTCCCTTGTGGTAGACTAGGGGCGGATGGGCATTACTGTGGCAGTTCTCCCTGCCGCACTCACTCCCGGATCTCGATCTGGAAGTGGTTGCCGCTGGGCGAACCCCGTGTCCACGGGCCTTGTACCGTGCGCACGGGGCCCCCGTGTCCACGGGCCTTGTACCGTGCGCACGGGACCCCCGTGTCCACGGTGGTCAGACCCCCGTGTGCACGGGGTACACAGTGGTGCCAGTCCTGTTTCTTCTCTATCTTCCATTCCTCGCCAGCTTCTCGAGCACTTGTACTTATTTGTGTCTCTCGTGTTTGTTGTGTTTTGTTGCTGTTGTGTTTCAGACTCTGCTGACAAGAGGTCCGAGCTCCGTCGCAAGCGCACCAAGGCAGGTTCCAGGGAATTCTCTTTGGCTTCCTCGTCAGCCGTCCGAAGGAAGTGGTCAGGGCTCTGAGATGGGCCGTGTTCGCCGTACCGCCTCCAAGCAGCCAGTGATTGAAGCCTCCGAGGATTCAGAAGAGGAGTATGATTCGCAGGAAGATGCTCACTATGAGAACCCCGCAGATGCAGAGATAGAAGATGAGGATGATTCTGCTGATGATGTTGATGAGGAGGAAGGAGAGGAACATGTGCTCCCAGGAGGTCGGAATGTCAAGAATCTACCTCTCTCTAAGTGGACCAAGCCAGAGCTTTGGGCTTGCAGGCAGGATTTCCCCTATGTGCCAAACACTGATGCAGGGGTTGACCCAAGATTCAAGAATGATTTTCAACACCGGGTGTTCTCTGAGCTGATCATGACCAAGAAAAACAAGTTTGCCCCCCACAAGCAAATCAATGTGGAGGCTCTTCGGGACAATGATCATACCTATCCCGGTGTGTATAGTGCTCTTGGGAGGCTTGGCTTGATCCCGTTCGTCGCCTTCCACCATCCGTTCAGTGAAGATCTTGTGATGCAGTTCTTTGCCACCGTATACTTCCACAGTGATGAGGCTCGCACTATGACTTGGATGTCTGGCACATATGAGTGTGAGGCCTCCATGGCCAAGTTCTCTGACATCATTCCGTATCGGTTCTTTGCTGAGGAGCATCCTGAGTATGGCCGTGTTCGTGAGACAGGTAGAGACAAGGATGAGATTGCTTTTGCTTACAAGCCAGACAAGGCCTTCACCACCGGTTCTATCAAACATTTGAAGCCAACCTATGATACTATGCGTCACATTCTTAGGTACACGCTTAATCCTAAGACCGGGGACTCTCACAATCTGAGGAGCTCCATGTTGGATATCTTTGTCTACCTTCATAACAAGAAGAAAGTGGATGTTCTGGACTTCATGTTCTTTGAGATCAGGCAGTGTGTTCAGGAGAACAAGTCATGCATCTATGCTCCGTTCATCCAAGCTTTGATTGAGTCCGTCTGTCCCGCCAGGTACATTGCCAAGTACCGCACCTCCTTTCCGAAGCGTGATTCCAACTGGCTTCCGGCTGCTCCTCCACCATATGTGCCTCCCAAGAAGGGGCGCAACCCCAGGCCTGAGGATCGTGCTACCTACACTGAGGGATGTTCATCCTATGTGCGGATTCCGCGTAGCAAAGGGAAGCAGGTTGCTACTGATGCCAGTTTCACCAGAGAGGAGAAGAAGTCTCTTCTGAAGACCGTGAGCAACATGTTCAAAATGTGTCAGTCCATTCAGCGCCGTCAGGTCAAGGAGATCAACAAGGGCAAGCTGGTGAGGCGTCAGGAGAAGGCTGAGCGTGCTGCAGCTGGTGAGGAGGTTGGTCCAGGGTCCGAGGACATCGACAGTGTGGCCACAGCTCGTTCTTTTCCCTTGGGGGGATGGCACTTTGATGATGATGATGATGCTTCGAGCGCACCTCCTCTTGTCTAGAGTCTCGTTAGCATCGCCTTTTCCCTTTTTGTTGTCTTGATGACAAAGGGGGAGAAGTGTTCTATTAGGGGCGTTTGCAGTTGGTTTCAGTTGGGTGAGATCTCAAGGCCTCGTTTCTTCGTTCTCGTTTGTTTTGGTTGTGTTTATTTGGCTTGAGATACTCTTATTTACTTGCTTTCGCGGTGTGGTCGTGAGCTACCTAGTCTATGTGAGAGACTATCTACTTTATGGAATTTATCTATGCTTATGTTGATGTATCTTGTGGAGTATGATCAAGCTTCTATATGTTAGTCTCACGTTTTCTGCTCACCACACTTGCATGTGATCTAGGCACCGTGTTGGGTTTTATTATGTTGATCACATGCCTTGACAATGGGGATCTAGGGGGAGCCTCATATGTGTGTGCTTGATGCATAATCAAGCATTTTTTTCTTGCACATATATAGGGGGAGCTCCTTTGATCAACTATTGTCGCATGGCTGCTTACTTAAGTTGTATCCTATATGCCATGTCCTAACCATGTTGTCATCAATGCACCAAAAAGGGGGAGATTGAAAGTGCAAGTATCACTTAGATTATATTTTGGTGTGATGACAATGTGGTTAGTGGAACTAATGTTGGTTGCTAAAGTTTATCTCAGGACATTGGTTCCAAGGTGTCCATTGATGGAGGTGTGCGACCCCCCAGTCCAAAAAGATCAAAGGCGTGGTTACCGGCGACTCGAAGGTTTTTCGTTTTGGTTCGATTTGAGTCGTAGGTAAAACCGCACTATCAAGAGGGGTCTTCGTGGAATTAGTGTCGTGTGGGAATGCCTCCAAGACAGATACACCAGCCCTCCTACACCTCCTCAGATATTCCACTTGTTGTGTGCTTTGCCGTGGTGTCCTGTGATGTTTCATCAGAAATCTTCTGGACACCCCGTGTGCACGGGGTCTCTGACCCCCGTGCGCACGGGGTAGTCAGAATATTTCTGGACACCCCGTGCGCACGGGGCTGACTTGGCCCGTGCGCACGGGGTACCTCGAAACTCACTGGACACCCCGTGCGCACGGGGCTGACTTGGCCCGTGCGCACGGGGTACCTCGCATCTCACTGGACACCCCGTGCGCACGGGGCTGACTTGGCCCGTGCGCACGGGGTCCAACGGGCAGAAATCCCCTCCCGGCCAAGAACACTATAAAAGCCCCCTTCTTCCTCCTCCATCCCTTAACCCTAATGTCTTGTTGAGCTCCTCCATTGCTACACCCCATTTTGCTCACTACTCTCAATCCCTCCACCCAATCTTGTTGAAACTTTGGGGATTGGGAGAGCAAGACCCGATCTACACTTTGACCAAACCAAATCGCATTCCCCGCAACATTCATCCACCATGACTTGTTACTCTTGGAGCTTGGGCTCCTAGGCGGTTAGAGGTTCCTCCGGAAGCTTCCTTGCTTGTGGTGTGCTCCGGAGAAGTTTGTAAAGGTGTGGTGGTCGCCTTCAAGACCAACCCCGAGTGATTCGAGGCTCATCCGTTGGGGGTGACTCGAAGGAGATTACTGTGAGCCTTCGGTGGCGTTCCGCAAGCTTTGGCTCCGGCACCGCTCCAAACGGAGAGTAGCTCTTCCCCGAGGAAGAGTGAACTTCGGGATAAAATCCGCGTCCTCGTCTCACTTGTGGTTAATCCTTTCCCGCACTTTACTTAGCCTTGTATGCTTGTTGGCTTGCTAATTAGTTTGTTGCCTAGCATACTTAGCTTAGAGCTTGCTTGTCATATAGGTTGTGTTCACCTAGTTGCATATCTAGTGAACCCTTTTTATCCGCTAAGCCTTAAAATTGACAAGAAAGAGTAAAATTTGTAGTCTCCTATTCACCCCCTCTAGTCGACCGTATCGATCCTTCAAGTGCCAGCTTTTGTTTTTTTCTTTGTAGAATATCCATATCAAACGGAGTCGAAATGCAGTGAAACTTTGTGGAGAATGTTTTCTGCCTAGAAGACACCCAGGAGGCCCAAGAGTTGTACCAGAGGAAGCCTTTGGGGCCCACTAGGCACCGGGGCATGCTAGAGGCCCCTGCGCGCCCTGGTGGGTAGTGGGGCCCACGGGAGTCTCCTCAACCGCCTTTCAGCTCTATAAATACCCAAATATTCCAGACCCTAGGGGAGTCGACGAAACACAATTCCAGCCGCCGCAAGTTCCAGAACCACGAGATCCAATCTAGAGCCCTTTTTCGGCACCTTACCGGAGTGGGAAACGATCACAGAATGGTTCATGATCCTCATTGGTGCTACCAATGATGCGTGAGTATTTTACCACAGACCTACGTGTCCGTAGGCAGTAGCTAGATGGCTTCTTCTCTCTTTTTTATCCTCAATACAATGTTCTCCTCGATGTTCTTGGAGATCTATTTGATGTAGTTACTTTTTGCGGTGTGTTTGTTGCGATCCGATGAATTGTGAGTTTATGATCAGATCTATCCATGAATATTATTTGGGTCTTTGTTGAAATCTTACATGCATGATCTTTATAGCCTCGTATTTCTTCCCTGAAACTTTGGTTTGGTTTGGCAAACTAGATTGATTTTTCTTGCAATGGGAAGAGGTGCTTTGTGATGGGTTCGATCTTGCGGTGCTTATTCTCAGTCACAGAAGGAGACATGACACGCATGTATCGTTGCCATTAAGGATACAAAGATGGGGTCTATTTGTGACGCCCGGATAATCAAGCTACAGTGACCTCTGCTAATGATGCCACGTCACGTCGGTTACTGTTGCTAATCTCGCGTTAGTTCAAAACCGATTCAAAATTCAAAATTCAAAAACAAGTCAAACCATTAAAGTTTTCAAAAGTCAAAACTACAATATTCCAAGTGTGACAAATAATACCTAGATAATAATGGTGGAGGAACCAACATCCTTAAAAATGTTTGAATGTCCTAACATAAATAAAACAGTAGCAAAACAATTAATTAAATGCCTTTTACCATTTATAAAATATCAAACTATTTTAGTTAGGAGTGAAACTTTTTGTGGCAGTGGGTTAAACCATAACACTAATTTAGAAACTATTTTCCTAATTTATAAAACTAAGATAAATAGAAAACAAAATAGAAAACTACTAAAAAGAAAAGAAAATGCAACAGAGAAAACAAACAGAAAAAAAGAAAGAAAGGAGGAACCCCCTCCCCCCACTGGACCCTGGCCCAACTGGGCCGACCCCAGGCCCAGCCGGCCGGCCACCCACCCCCCACCGACACCTTATCCACCCCCCCACTCACCGACACCTCCACCCACTCCCCCTCTCGCTCCCCATCCCCCGATCCAGAACTGGATCGGGCCGAACCCCGACGCCGGCGCCCGTCCCCGCCCGCGCCGCCGCCTGGACCTCGCCGGCCCCCGCCCTCATCCTCGCGCTCCCTTCCCCTCTCCCTCAGCGGCGCCCCTCGCCGCGCCTGCCGCCTCGCCCCCGACAACCGCGGCGGCCTGAGGCCGACGTCGCCGCGTGGAGCCCCTCTCCGTCACCGAACCGCCTCCGAGCTCGTCGCCTCGTCCCCGTCGTCCTCCCCGCGCCCACTGCCCTTATCCCTACGGACCCGCGGTGAGGCCCCGGGCTCCCGCCCCCTCTCCTCGCACTCCCCCCCCGCGACTGTCGCCGCGCCTCGCGCGTTCCGTCCCCGCGCTCACCGCGGCCGGCCGCGCCCTGGCCACGCGCTACTCCGACCGGCCGTGCCCGTCTTCCCCCGCCCCTTACCCCTGCTCATCGCGAAGCCTCGCGCCACGGGCCTGCCCTTGTTCGCCGTGTCCGCGCCCGAAGCGTGGCCGCGCCCTGCGCCTCGCCTGCGGGCACGCTCGTGGCCTCCTTCCCGTGGGCGCCCACCGTGCGCTACCCAACATCGCCGCCGTTCGCCGACCCGCCGCCGTCCGCCGGTGCCGTCCGTGGCCGGGCTCCGGCGAGCCACCCGCCCGCGCCCCGATTTTGCCCGTTCAGGCGGGCGTCCGCTGCGCCAGATCGGGCTGTGCTCGACGCCCAGTAGCGCCCGCTGCCCCCCTGAGCCACTGACACGGGGGCCCCGCCCCCAGAACGTAAATAAAATAAAAATAAAAATAAAAATAATAAATAAAATAAATTAATAATAATAATAATAAATTAATTAATAAATAAATAAATAAATAAAATAAGAATAAAAACAATTTTAATTAATTAAATTAATTAAGTTAATTAATGCTGTTAAACTAATCTAATTTGTTAATTAATTTAACTAAACAGTAGTTAATTAGCTAACAGTCACCGACAGGTGGGACCCACCTGTCAAGTTGACCAGGTCAACGGTCAACGTTGACTGCTGACGTCAGCATGACCTCATGCTGATGTCGTAAATCCAAATTTCGAATTAAATTAAATAATTAATTAAATTCCAGAAATTAATAAAATCTTTAGAAAATGATATCTTTTAATCCGTAACTCGGATTAAAATATTTTCAACATGAAAGTTGCTCAGAACGACGAGACGAATCCGGATACGCAGTCCGTTCGTCCACCACACCTCTCTAACCTATCGAACTCGCAACTTTCTCCCTCCGGTCCTTTTGTCCGAAAACGTGAAACACCGGGGATATTTTCCCGGATGTTTTCCCCCTTCGCCGGTATCACTTACTACCGCGTTAGGGCATACCTAGCACCGCGTTTTGCCTCCTTATGTTTTGTGATGCTTTGATTGCTCCGTATTTACTGTTTCTTCCCCCTCTCCTTCTCCGGTAGACTACGAGACCGATGCTGCTGCTACCCAGTTCGACTACGGAGTTGACGACCCCTCCTTGCCAGAGCAACCAGGTAAGCCCCCCCTTGATCACCAGATATCGCCTATTCTTCTATATACTGCTTACATTAGAGTAGTGTAGCATGTTACTGCTTTCCGATATCCTATCCTGATGCATAGCCTATCCTTGCTACTACTGTTGTTACCTTTACCTGCAATCCTACATGCTTAGTATAGGATGCTAGTTTTCCATCAGTGGCCCTACATTCTTGTCCATCTGCTGTGCTATACTATCGGGCCGTGATCACCTGGGCGGTGATCACGGGTATATACTATATACAATATATACATGACACATGTGGTGACTAAAGTCGGGTCGGCTCGAGGAGTACCCGCAAGTGATTCTGATGAGGGGGCTGAAAGGACAGGTGGCTCCACCCCGGTAGAGGTGGGCCTGGGTTCCTGACGGCCCTCGACGGTTACTTATGGCGGAGCGACAGGGCAGGTTGAGACCACCTAGGAGAGAGGTGGGCCTGGCCCTGGTCGGCTTTCGCGGATACTTAACACGCTTAACGAGATCTTGGTATTTTATCTGAGTCTGGCCATTTGGTCTATACGCACTAACCATCTACGCGGGAGTAGTTATGGGTATCCCGGCGTCGTGGTATCAGCCGAAGCTCTTCTTGACGTCAGCGACTGAGTGGCGCGCGCCGCATTGGACCGTAAGCTCGCGCTTGTATTAAGGGGGGCTAGGTCTGCTTCCGGCCGCGTACGCAACATGCAGGTGTGCATAGGGCGATGGGCCCAGACCCCTGCGCGCATAGGGTTAGACCGGCGTGCTGACCTCTCTGTTGAGCCTAGGTGGGGCTGCGACGTGTTGATCTTCCGAGGCCGGGCATGACCCAGGAAAGTGTGTCCGGCCGAATGGGATCAAGCGTGTTGGGTTATGTGGTGCACCCCTGCAGGGAAGTTTATCTATTCGAATAGCCGTGTCCCTCGGTAAAAGGACGACCCGGAGTTGTACCTTGACCTTATGACAACTAGAACTGGATACGTAATAAAACACACCCTTCCAAGTGCCAGATATAACCCGGTGATCGCTCTCTAACAGGGCATCGAGGAGGGGATCGCCGGGTAGGATTATGCTATGCGATGCTACTTGGAGGACTTCAATCTACTCTCTTCTACATGCTGCAAGATGGAGATGACTAGAAGCGTAGTCTTCGACAGGACTAGCTATCCCCCTTTTATTCTGGCATTCTGCAGTTCAGTCCACTGATATGCCCCTTTACACATATACCCATGCATATGTAGTGTAGCTTCTTGCTTGCGAGTACTTTGGATGAGTACTCACGGTTGCTTCTCTCCCTCTTTTCCCCCTTTCCTTTCTATCTGGTTGTCGCAACCAGATGCTGGAGTCCAGGAGCCAGACGCCACCATCGACGACGACACCTACGACACTGGAGGTGCCTACTACTACGTGCAGGCCGCTGACGACGACCAGGAGTAGTTAGGAGGATCCCAGGCAGGAGGTCTGCGCCTCGTTCGATCTGTATCCCAGTTTGTGCTAGCCTTCTTAAGGCAAACTTGTTTAACTTATGTCTGTACTCAGATATTGTTGCTTCCGCTGACTCGTCTATGATCGAGCACTTGTATTCGAGCCCTCGAGGCCCCTGGCTTGTATTATGATGCTTGTATGACTTATTTATGTTGTAGAGTTGTGTTGTGATATCTTCCCGTGAATCCCTGACCTTGATCGTACACATTTGCGTGCAAGATTAGTGTACGGTCAAATCGGGGGCGTCACAATATTCCTACATGAATAGATCATGTCTACATCATGTCATTGTTCTTATTGCATTACTCCGTTTTTCCACGAACTTAATACACTAGATCCATGCTAGATAGCGGTCGATGTGTGGAGTAATAGTTGTAGATGCAGAATAGTTCGGTCTACTAATCTTGGAAGTGATGCCTATATACATGATCATTGCCTTGGATATCTTCATAATTATTTGCTCTTCTATCAATTGCCCAACAATAATTTGTTTACCCACCGTATGCTATTTTCTCGAGAGAAGTCACTAGTGAAATCTACGCCCCCCGGGTCTATTTCCTATCATATTGTTTTCAGATCTATTATTCCAAAAAACCCAAAAATACCTTGCTGCACTTTTTCTTTACTTCTTTTATTTTGTGTTTTTGCTAGATCTATTTATCAAAACCTATACAATTTAATCTATCTCAATACCGAGGAGGGATTGACAACCCCTCTTACGCGTTGGATTGCAAGTATTTGTTATTTGTGTGCAGGTGCTGTTTACATAGTGTTGCTTGGTTCTCCTACTAGATTGACAACCTTGGTTTCATAACTGAGGGAAATACTTACTATTGTTGTGCTGCATCATCCCCTCCTCTTCGGGTAATTACCAACGCAAATACAAGCAATCAGGAAGAATTTCTGGTGCCGTTGCCGGGGAGACATCATCAACATCTATCAGGTACCCAATCAAAAATATCATCTCCTTGTAGTTTACTTTATTTGCCATTTTCCTCTCATTTTCATCTCCCCCACTTCTAAAATGTTTTTACAAAAACACAAAAATATTTTCTGTTTGCCCTTTTGTTCGTTTGCTATCTTTGCTTGGGTTCCATGTGCCTTCTATTTGCTTGCATCTTCGCTTGCTAAAAATCTATTGATTTGGATTCTCATCCACTTGCTAATCTTTTCAAAAGATCCAATTATGACGAACCAATTGCTAGTGAGTTGAGTGCACCCTATTATCTTTATGAAGTTTTGCTTGAGATTCGTGAATCTGAAAATTGTGATGAAGTGTTAAAAGAAGAAATTTAGAAAGTGATTCACGATAGCTTCTTGAATTAAAAGCATGATTGCAATTATGTTGTTATAAATTATATTAATGTTAATTGTGTTTACAATATGCAAAACCCTAAGCTTGGGGGTGCTAATTTTGCTATGTCCACCACTTATTGCAAAATCATGATTGGAGTGATTCTTCTTATGGTCTTGGAAATTTATTTAAGCCTCATGATGAATATGATATTGATAATAGTGTTTGCAATAATATTGAAAGTGGGTTTAGAAGAGTGTCAACTCTAGGTAATAATGATCCCACTACTTTGGAGAATGATCAATCATATGAAATTTTTGTTAAAAGTGGGTTTGGAGAGGTCATGACTTTATTTGATGATAATCCCACTATTTTGGAAGAGTGTTAACTTTGCATGCATGTGGATCATGAAGAGAATATTTTACGTGATAGCTATATTGTTGAATTTGAATATGATCCCACATGCAATTATTATGAGAAACGGAAATATGGTTGTAGAAATTCTCATGTTACTAAATTACCTATCTTCATGTTGAAATTATTAATGCTTCGTTCTTCCTATTTGCATATGCTAGAAATTGCCTGTCCTGATAAAAAAATTCCCATAAAATGCCTATGCATAGGAAGTATGTTAAATTTAAACTTGTTTTTTCACATACTATATGACGCTCTCTTTGTGCATCAATTCTTGTCTTTCATGCGAGCGTCATTGAAATTATCTATGCCTAGCTACGGGCATAAAACAATAGCGCTTGTTAGGAGGCAACCCAATGAATAAAATATGTTTTATCTTTTTATTTCTATTTTTTGTGTGTTGACACAATTATGCTACTGTTATGATTGTGTTTTTATGTTTTAGTTAGTGTTTGTGCCTAATAACCCACAAGTATAGGGGATCAATTGTAGCCCTTCCCGATAAGTAAGAGTGTCGAACCCAACAAGGAGCTAAAGGTAGAATTTATATTCCCTTCAAGTTATATCAACCACCGATACAACTCTATGCACGCTTATTGTTTGCTTTACCTAGAACAAGTATGAAACTAGAAGTACATTGTAGGTGAACTAGGATAGGTTTTGAAGATAATAAATAACACGTAAATAAAATCTAGGGGCTGTTTAGATAAAGTAACAATTAAGTTAGTTTTAGTAGAGAGCTTTTTGTCACAAGAAAGTTATTTGTCCCTAGGCAATCGATAACTAGACCGGTAATCATTATTGCAATTTTATATGAGGGAGAGGCATAAGCTAACATACTTACTCTACTTGGATCATATGCACTTATGATTGGAACTCTAGCAAGTATCCGCAACTACTAAAGATCATTAAGGTAAAACCCAACCATAGCACTAAAGTATCATGTCCTCTTTACTCCCATACGCAACAACCCACTTACTCGGGTATGTTCTTCTATCACTCACGACACCCACCATAAGCGAATCATGAACATATTGCAACACCCTACAGTGGGGATCCCTCACACTTGCGCGACACGGAGAGCACCATAGGACAGCACCAATAATAAAACATACAACTCAAACCAATCACGATCATCAATAAACCCATAGGACAAAACGGATCTACTCAAATATCATAGGATAGCCACATATAATTGGATAATAATATATAGTGTTGAGCACTATGTTTGACTATAGCTTACAGTGGGGGGAAGAGGTGTTACACCGCTGCATAGAGGGGGAGAGAGTCGGTGATGACGGCGGCAAAGTTGTTGGTGTAGTTCGTCGTCATGATGATTGCCCCGGCGGCGTTCCCGCGCCACCAGGAGAGAGGGAGAGAGCCCTCTCTCCTCCTCCTCCTCCTTCTTCTTCTTCTTCTTCCTTGACCTCCCCCTAGATGGGAGAAGGGTTTCCCCTCTGGTCGATGGCCTACATGGCGGCGGAGGGGCAAGAGCCCCTCCGAGATTGGATTTATCTATCTGTTTCTCTTCTGTTTCACGACCCCTGTTTCTAGCCTTTCACCATATCTTAAATACCCGGAGATCCGTAACTCCGACTGGGCTGAAATTTTAACATGATTTTTACCCGGATATATAAGGATGGTAGTTTTACCCATGGGTATGGTTACCCACGGGTACCCTACCCGAAAATAATGGGCATGGGCATGACTTGGAGAGATTTTATACCCGCGGGTATGGATATCCATACCCGCAAATAATATGGGTAGTGCATGGGTATGAACTTGTGCCCATGGATAACCTAATGGATACCCAAAAAATAAAAATAAAATGAAAATAGTTCTTATGACATGTGGGTCAACATACAACTCCTATGGCCCAACCCTAAATCTCATGTTCCTTAAACCGTGCATAGCTCATAGGCACGTAATCACCTGCTCACCAATCCTCCTACGGCTATGTGACTCCTCAAAAAGATGAAATATCGACTCTTCTATATTGGACTGTTGTCCAACGATCAAGCAATCACCAATTCCCACCACCACCTCCCACTCCGTCGGCTATCACCGCCCATTGCTCATACTCCCTTGATGCCTCCAAGAGCCTCCCACATGAGGAGGTTGTGTCTGTGCTATACTGCTTGCGTATCATCACTTCATTTTTAAACTCATCTCTCTACCTTCTAAACCTTTAAATTTTATATAGTTAACCCACTGGGTACCCATTGGGTATAGGATACCCGATGGGTATGGGCATGGGTGTTAATTTATGCCCATGGGTATTGAAGTGGGTGGGTATAGAAAGTTTCTGTGGGTATGGGTTTAGGTAGAAGGACGTTGTACCAGCCCATACCCTACCCATTGCCATCCCTATAGATATAAGCTTCCTTGGGCCGAAGGACACCTGCAACTGACCTATAGGGTGGCCACAAGCCTGCCAGGCGCGCCCCTAGGGCTTGTGGGCCCCTCAAGCATCGTCTCGCGTTGATTCCGCTTCCCAAAAATCACATATATTCCAAAAAAAACTTCATAAATTTTTATCGTGTTTGGACTTCATTCGATATGGATTTTCTGCGAAACAAAAAACATGCAACAAACATGAACTGGCACTGGGCACTGGATCAATATGTTAGTCCCAAAAATAATATAAAAAGTTGTCAAAAGTATATGAAAGTTGTAGAAACAATCAAAAATTATAGATACGACGGAGGCGTATCAGCATCCCCATGTGGAATGCTACCTAGCATAATCTTGATCATATAATCTAATCATGGCATGAACATTAAGACACGAGTGATCCAAGGCAATAGTCTATCAATTTGACATTGAAAGAATAATACAAGACATGCATGTAATTCATCATTGCTTTTCATAACAATGGAGCTAAAGGAAATAGCCTCTATATACACTTAATTGTGGTAAGCATGACACACTCAGTCTTCCCCGCATAAAGTATAAGTCATGGGCACCTTGGTGTCAAACCAGGCAACTGGATCGTACTTCTAACATGCTTCAGCATTTTCAACTTCACTCAATACATGAGCGTGAGCCATGGATATATCACTACGGGTGGAATAGAATGCGGTGGTAGGGATCAATTGGAGAAGGAAGAAAGTCTCGCATCAACTAGGCGGATCAATGGGCTATGGAGATGTCCATCAATCAATATCAATGCAAGGAGTAGGGATTACCATACAACAGATGCACTAAGAGCTATAAGTGTATGAAAGCTCAAACTGAAAACTAAGTGGGTGTGCATCCAACTTGCTTGCTCATGAAGACCTAGGGCACTTTGAGGAAGCCCATCATTTGAATATACAAGCCAAGTTTTATAATGAAAAATTCCCACTAGTAATATATGAAAGTGACAAAATAGGAGACTCTCTATCATGAAGAACATGGTGCTACTTTGAAGCACAAGTGTGGAAAAGGATAGTAGCATTGTCCCTTCTCTCTTTTTCACTCATTTTTTTATTTTTCTCTTTTTTTTCTTTTGGGCTATTTGGCCTCTGTTTTATTTTGGGTTCTTTGGCCTCTTTTTTATTTATTTAAGTTCTCATCCCAACTTGTGAGGGAATCATAGTCTCCATCATCCTTTCCTCACATGGGACAATGCTCTAATAATGATGATCATCACACTTTTAATTACTTACAACTCAAGAATTACAACTCGATACTAGAACAAAAATATGACTCTATATGAATGCCCCTGGCAGTATACCAGGATGTGCAATGATCTAGCATAGCAAAGATATCAGAAAACAGACAAGCCATGAAAATATCATGCTAGCTATCTTACAATCATGCAAAGCAATATGACAATGGACGCTCAAGTCATGTATATGATGATGATGGAAGTTGCATGGCTATATATCTCGGAATGGCCATGGAAATGCCATGATAGGTAGGTATGGTGGCTGTTTTGAGGAAGGTATAAGGAGGGTTTATGCACCGGTGAAAGTTGCGCGGTACTAGAGAGGCTAGCAATGGCCGAAAGGTGAGAGTGTGTATAATCCATGGACTCAACATTAATCATAAAGAACTCATATACTTATTGTGAAAGTTTTGTTAGCCCTCGAAGCAAAGAACTACTCGCATGCCCCTAGGGGAGGTTGGTAGGAGTTAACCATCACGCACCCCCGATTCAAACAGCACAAAGGATTTCGACCAAGGATAAATTATGCTCTGACCTCACCGCTAATGTCATCGGCCACCACTTTACATGTGTGAGGATTTACTTGTGTAAAGACTTACTTCCCTTAACACTATTATTAATACCCAACTTTAATTATTTTACTAGCATGCCCCCATATTACCACCTCAATATTGCAAAACTATTGCAAGGAATCAAACATATCATACTCAGTGATCTACAAGTTTTATGTAGGATTTTATGACTAACCATTTGAATGACCAATTCCCGTTAACTCTCTAAATAGATATAAGTGAAGCATGAGAGCTTAATTCTTTCTACAAAAGCTTTGCCCATGCACTAACACATATAAGTTAAGCAAAATAGCATTCTACAAATGACGGTTTTCCTATGTAGAGAAACAGACAATCCAAACTTCAAAATATATAAGTGAAGCACATGAAGCATTCTATAAAGCCATACTCAAAAGATATAAGTCAAGTGCATAGAGCATTATATAAACCAACCAAGGACTATCTCATACCAGCATGGTGCATAAAAGAAAAAGGGAAAAATAAAAACAAAAGACGCTCCAAGCATTTGTGCATATCATGTGACGAATAAAAATATAGCTCCAAGTAAATTACCGATGGTCGTTAGAAGAAAGAGGGGATGCCTTCCGGGGCATGCCCAAGCTTAGTTGGTTGGGAGTCCTTGAATATTACCTTGGGGTGCCTCGGGCATCCCCAAGCTTAGGCTTTTGCCACTCCTTATTCCTTCATCCATCGTGATCTCACCCAAAACTTGAAAACTTCAATCACACAAAACTTAACAAAACCCTCATGAGACCTGTTAGTATAATAAAGCAAATCAGTACTTTAAGTATTGTTGTAAACCCATTCATATTTTATTTTTGCATTATACCTACTATATTCTAACTTCTCCATGTCTTATACCAACGATACAATCCACAGTTCCATCAGAACACGCAAAACAATGCATCAAAAACAGAATCTGTCAAAAACAGGACAGTCTGTAGCAATCTGAACATTGACCATACTTCTATAACTCCAAAAATTATGACAAAATAAAAAATTGCATAGAAATACCTTGTAAAAATTTCAGAAACTTTTGACATTCCAGTAAAAAATGTGAATTCACGCACTACTCCCAAAGTTTCTGTTTTTGCACTGCACATACCAAACAAGCAATCTAAACATCCTAAAGGAAAATCTTGGCACATTATTTTTATAATACAATGGATTTGTACAAGGGGGTAATATTTTTTGTTGAAATTTTTCTGTAATTCAAGATTTGCAAAGTTCCCATGGGCATGAACAGAGTTCAAGGAGCTCCCCCACTTCAACGATGCTCGTCTTTCTTACTTTCACTTTTCTTTTTGAAAAGTTTTAGGTTCCCCTCTAATTTTTTTGTTTTTAAACTTTATAAAAGCACACAATAGAATAAATGACTCTCTACAACCTCCGGGTTGTCTCCCTGGCAGCGCTTTCTTTAAAGCCATTAAGCTAGGCATATAGTGCTCAAGTAATGGATCCACCCGGAACCCAAGGTATATCAAAGCTAATTTTAATTAACAATTATTTGTAATTTAGTATTTAGCACAAAGCAACATATATCATGCAACAACAAAGTCTAACTCTCTTCCTATGCATACAATTCGTGCACACAAAGTAAAGGCCAATACATAGCATAAACAGTTTCTTGCAATTTTACCGTATTGAAAACATAGAGAGGTGGAGCTGTAGTTCCTGTCCCATAATAATTGAAAGTAGGAGCAGCAAGCACATGCATATTATATTCATCAAAATTATCATGTGTAGTAGTAAAATGCAACCCAGCAATATAATCCTTAATAAGTGCACACTTCTCCGATATAGTGTAGTTGGGAGAATTCAAAAAGATAATAGGACTATCATGTGTGGCTGCAATAGCAACAATTTCATTTTTAACATAAGGAACTATAGCAAGTTCATCTCCATAAGCATCATTCAAATTGGCATCATGGCCACAATAATAGCAAGCATCAATTTCATCAAAAAGGGATATTTCAAATGAATCCAAGGGATCATAGCAATCACCATAGCATTCATCCTTTGGTAAGCATGAAGGGAAATTAAACAATGTATGAGTTGAAGAGTTACTCTCATTAGAAGGTGGGCACGGGTATCTAATCCACTCTTCCTCCTTTTGTTCTTCGCTCTCCTCGTCATCTTTTTCATCTAATGAGCTCACAGTTTCAGCAATTTCTTCTTCCATAGTTTCCTGCAAAATATTAGTCTCTTCTTGGGCAGCAGAGACGTTCTCAACAAACTCATTAATATTGGCATTATATTCATAATTCTCATAGCAATATTTATGTATAGCATAATTTTCAGGTCTGTAAACAACATCATCATAATTTTCACACTTTTCAAACAAAGATTCAATTTCATAAGCACCCTTAAAAGCAACAAATTCTTCTATTCATTCCACACCATAGTAATCATATATACCATTAGCATAAGAAGCCAAGGTTTCATTATCGTTAAATTCAAAAGAAAAGGGAAGGTGTTTAGCCTTCATCCTAGAGCAACAAGTGTAATCATATCTCAAGCATAAATTCCGAGCATACCATTGCAACATTTCAATTTGATCCCATAAGAGTTTCCCTTTTTGCGTCAAGCGATAATCCCTAAATTATTCACGTTGATCCAACGTGTCTCCCATTATCAAGCTGAACGGGGTTTTCTCATGATTATCATAGTTGTTGGGGATATAACTACTGGGTATGAACCGCCCAGGAGGGGCCGGGTTATACCACTGGCAACTTATCAACAGAGATGGCGGGTCATAGCAAGCCCATTGATGGCCCATAACCCAGAGGCGACTTAAGGCCCAAGAGGATGAACCGCCATATGTATGACTTGTATTGTAAGGCAAGCTTAGTTAGTCACCGAGCCGGACACGTTGTGTATCAGCTGGCCGGGACTCTGTAAGCCGTCGGGCATCAACCTGTGTATATAAAGGGGCGACCCGGCGGTGAGTTAAGGGCAAGAAACAAGAGATCGAGAACTAGGTCAAGCGTATTCGCTCCCTGGTAATCAAATCCCAAGCAATACAACCCCAACTTGGATTAGGCCTTTACCTTCACCGCAAGGGGCCGAACCAGTATAAACTCTCGGTGTCCTTTGTCCCGTTTAACCCTTTTAAGCTAACTCGGTGCGATGGCTCCACAACTAAGTCCCTACATGAGGACATCTGCCGTGTTAAGTCCACGACAATTGGCGCCCACCGTGGGGCCAGCGCACGGTGGTTTCGAGTTCTTGAAGGGAAGCTTCGAAGGGATCAAGGGATACATTGTGGGCCGGATGACCAAGAGTCGTCGCGGCAAGCTCTACATCAATGACGTAGGCTGGGGCCCCGAGGCCGGCTCAATCGAGTACGAGTACCGGGTCCCCTTCGCCGGAATCACGTCTTCATCGGCAAGATCGGCGAACCGGGCCCTGAGCCGGACACCTGCACCGACATCATCGAGATGGCTCAGCGTGCACGAACCGCCCAGGTTCAACCCGCCGTGAAGCATGCCTTTGTTGGTTGCATCCATGGGGCGGAGCTCGAGGAAGGATCTGTGTCTGGCGGTGAGACGGCCATCCACTCCGATGGTGGGTCATCAACCGGTGAAACCGATTCAATGTATCAATTGCAGGGCGACAGGCTTGGAGGCTGTTCTGATGGCGACAGTATTCTGGACCCCTATGAGCCGCCGAACAGGGTGGCGATCTTCATGGCCGGTACATAGTCGGCGCTTGGTTCAACAACCGCCGTGGCTATGACCTCTAGTTCAATGGATGCGGCGGCGACTGGTGCTAGCAGCTCTGCGCGCCCGCCCGCTCAAATTCTTACAGAGCTGTTGGAGGCTTTGGCGACTTTGATGGGGATGGAGATAACCCCGGATACTTAAGAACAGCATAAAGCGGATGTTGCGAAGTTATGGGATGAGATAGCCCAGGCTAAGGAGGAACTGGCGGCTGAGAACGCTAGGATGGCCACGGAGCGGGCTGCTTTGGATGCTCAGGCGCAACGAATTCAGGCAGACTCTTTCCGGATCACCTTGGATCAAAACGCTTCAAATGAAATCATGAGGAGGAGGCACCAGACTCGCTTACCCCCGGTTTATGAGGCGAGAAACCTATTCAACACGCCTGGAGCAGGGACCAGTGACCCGCCAGTGGTGAACCGAGCGGTTAAGGTGCCCAGGGCTGAACCGCCAGCTCAGCCGCGTATGATGGATCCGCCTCGTTTGAATACTACTCCGCCTCAACACGTTCCGACACTGTCGGGTCATTACTTTAACCCTTTGGATAATATGATTGCTGCGGCCACACGATTGGCGGCTCTCCCAGTTGAAGGCAAGTCTCTGGCTGTGATTGAGACACGGAGGGCTAGAGAGCTTCTTCAGACGGCGTTGGATCAGCAAGCAGCTTATTCGTACAGCCGTGAAAGGATTCACTCAACCCCTCGTCCGAGTCGGAGTTATAGCAGGCACATTGACTCACCAGCAGTTTCGAGCAGTGAATAGCATCGTAACCAGCCTCGTGGGCATGACCCGGCGCATGGCGGTGTCGATGCTCAGGCCTTGGTAGATCAGGGCAGGGCGCGTCGGGAGGCTGAGCTGGCGGCTCAGCTAGCGGCTCAACAACAATCGTCGGTTTATCCATTTCAGCTTCGGTGGAGGCAGGAGTGACCTCTAGAACCTTAGGTGTGCCATGTTTAGTGCTGGCTCTGCGTAACAAGCGTTTGCCTAAGGATTTCAAGGGTCCTTGTAAGGTGCCTAATTACATAGCAGATCTGCCCCCTAAAGCTTGGATTGAGAGTTATGAGATGGCCATGGAGATGCTGGATGTTAGTGATGCTGCGTGTGCCAAGTATTTCACCATGATGTTGGATGGGCCGGCTCGTACTTGGTTGAAAGGGCTACCTGTTAACTCCATTAGGTCATGGGCAGAGTTAAAGGCCCGTTTTATCCAAAAATGTAAAGACACGTGCAAGCAGCCTATGTCAATCCTGGATTTGGATTCTTGTGTCCAAGGTGAGGGTGAGTCAACAACCCATTGGGTGCGCCGGATCTCAGCTATCATACACTCGTCGGATAGTATCAATGCTGGTTCAGCAGTCCCGATGTTGGAGAAAAATTGCCGTTTCATTCCCCTTAAGCAGAAACTGGGGCGGCTTAAGCGCCACTGCAATGACATGGGGGAGCTCATGGCGGCTCTCGTCAAGTATGCCGGCTCTGATAGTACAAAAGACCCTGAATCTAATGAAGAGAAGGCTGGTAAGGGGAAGAGGAGGCAATACATAGGGGCGGCAGCATAATACGGCAGGCCAAGGTGGCAATGGTAAGCGCAAGGCTGATGGCAATTTAGACTTTATGGCTAACACCAATACGCAGAATAATAATCAGCGTTGCAAAGGAAAGCCGACCCGGTTTGGAGGACCAAAATTTAACCTTGGGGCGATGATGAATCAGCCTTGTCCGAAGTATGGTACGCATGAGAAGTCGGCTACTCATTTGTGGAAGGAAATCTTCATCATGAAGGAATATAGGAATTCCATTTTTTCCAGAATTATGGGCCGAATGGTGGTTCAGGATCCGGCTCTCATGGACCTGGATTTGGTGGTGGCGGTTCAAACTCTGGTTTCCAGGGCCAAGGCAATCAAGGTGGTTTTAATCAGTAGTCTGGTCATGGGAATCAGCAGCATCAGTCGGGTTATCAGAGTAATCCGAAGCAGTTGAATAGTGGACAGTATCATGTGTTCACCACGAGTCTATGTAAACGAGACCGGAAGCTTCATAAAAGGGCGGTAAACGCCGTTGAGCCGACGATTCCCCGTTATCTGCGATGGTCTGGACATCCTATTCTTTGGAGCCGTGAGGATCGCCTGCCTTGGGTTGACAATCCGGGTCAGCTGGCTTTGGTGGTTGCACCTCAGGTTGGAGGGTACAAGTTCACTAAAGTACTCATGGATGGAGGCAGCAGCATCAATATTCTTTACCATGATACTTTCCATCATACGGGCTTGACTGATAAGGATCTTAAGCCGTCTAATACTATTTTTCATGGAGTGGTGCCTGGCAAGTCAGCGTATCCAGTGGGCAAGATAGCTTTGGAGGTGGACTTTGGTGATGAGCATGATTCCAGAGCGGACACGTTGACCTTTGAAGTGGTCAAGATTAAGAGCCCTTATCATGCTTTGTTTGGGCGGCCGGCTTATGCCAAGTTTGTGGCGAGGCCTTGTTATGTTTATCTGCAGCTCAAGATGCCGGATTACAAAGGCACAATCACTGTACACGGTAACAAGAAGATAGCCTTGGAATGTGAAGAAGGTGATGCTGCTTATGTTGAATCTGTTTGTGCAACAGAAGAGTTGAAGTTTTATAAAGATAATGTTGACCCGGCGGATATGACGCCGCTGAAGAGGCCAACTACAGAGCATGACCCCTTATTGAAGTTTAAGTCGGCAGACGATACTAAGCTGGTTGAATTCATTCCCGGCGAATCATCGAAGCAGTTCAACATCAGTGCTAACTTGGATCTGAAATAGGGAAGCGTACTCATCGAGTTCATCCGTGAGAACCGGGACATCTTTGCATGGAAGCCTTCAGACATGCCAGGTGTACCGAGGGAACTCGCTGAGCACACTCTCAATATTGACCCTAAGTTTAAACCAGTCAAGCAATTCCTTCGTTGCTTTAATGAAGAGAGGCGTAAGGACATTGGTAAAGAAGCATCCCGGCTCTTGGCAACAGGGTTTATTGTTGAAGTTTTTATCCTGAATGGTTGGCCAATCCGGTGCTGGTACTTAAAAAGAATGGCACTTGGCGCATGTGTGTGGATTATACAGACCTTAATAAGGCCTGCTCGGCTGATCCTTTTGCTCTCCCTCGTAATGATCAGATTATTGATGCTACGGCGGGTGTGAGCGTTTGAATTCTTTGTTGCTTATTCTGGGTATCATCAGATCAACATGGCAGTTAAGGACCAGGAGAAGACAGCCTTCATCACTCCCTTTGGAGCCTTCTATTATGTGTCTATGCCTTTTGGGCTCAAGAGTGCCCAGGCGACTTACCAGCAGTGTGTGCAGAATTGCCTTCATGATCAGATTGGGCGCAATATTCGTGCTTATGTGGATGACATTGTGGTGAAATCAAGGAAGAAAGAGACCTTGATAGATGATTTGAAAGAGACCTTTGACAATCTCCGGGTCTACAAGATGATGCTTAACCAGGCAAAATGTGTCTTTGGTGTACCAGCAGTGTAGCGACCAGACCTCAAATGGTCTGTGCTGCTGTGCACCAGTGTCATCCCTGGATCAGTAATGCTGACACGCACAGTACAAATGGAGGATTTATAACAGAGTAGCAATCACACACTTATTACATCGATATCTCCAAAGAGATTAAGTATGATAAACATGGCTTAAGGCCATCTAAAACGATAACAGCGGAAGACTTGGAAGATAAGTGAGTCCATCAACTCCAGCGGCATCACTGAGTATAAGACCACGACCTAAGGCACCTTACTCGTCATCTGAAAAGTCTGCAACATGAAACGTTGCAGCCCGAAAACGGGTCAGCACATAGAATATGCTGGCAATGTAACACATAGAGAATAATGAACAATAGCAATACTATACTACATGCATATGTGGCTGGTGGAAAGCTCTATGGTTACAGTTTTGCGAAAAGCCAATTTTATCCTACTTCAAAGGAATAAATTTTATTTAACTATCATGGTGGTTGTGAAACATTGAGATGGTTGACAGCATTTCAATCCCAATTAAATGTCATCAATAACCCAATAAAATTAATTAGTAGTAACATAGTGATGAGATTCACATGATAATCCAAATACTAGATACTCAAGTTGTCCATAACCGGGGACACGGCTAACCATGATTAGATTGTACACTCTGCAGAGGTTTGTGCACTTTTCCCCACAAGACTTGATCTCCTCCGTTGGATTACTCGCACTACATGGTGTTTGAGTAACGGATGACCAAGACACAGTCTTTCAGAAGTGTTTGCACCTTACGTATGGGTAGACAGTTACACCTACTTTCCCCTACATCTGCTAGTCTACCACTGTAAGAGTTCACACAACTTAGTCAACTATGCTAGAGCCCATAATAGCTTGCGGCTGCACACGGAAGTTTCTAGCATGAATAATCTTATGATCCCTTTGAACCTGGGTGGCGGTCCAAAAGAAAAAACAGGCAATCCTGGAATACCCAGGTACCTCAATCCACCCAGATGTGATTTTAAGTTGCCACCTTAAGTAAACCATTACTTAACAATCTCACATCTGTCATGAATTTCACTCAAACCCAATCCACGTCTACGAGCATAGCGTGGCAATAATGATAGCAAACGTAGAAGTAACTCCCAAGGGTTTGATAAGAAAAACAGGTAATAGGTTCTACCACAACTACTTCCCAATACCCACAATTTAATTAGATCCTAATCATGCAAGTGTTTGAGGAAAACAGATCTAATGCAATAAAAATTGGGTATGGAAGGTATATGATCAAAGTGCTACTTGCCTTGCTGATGATCCGCAAATCCTAGCGATTCGAAGTAACAAGCGGCATACTTCGGGTACTCTATCGCAAACAAACAAGCATACAATCAGTACTCATCTAATGCACAGGTAAAACTCGAATGAAAGATCCAACCAGAAAATTCAACTTAAGAACTCCGGTTTGCAAAAAGAATCAACTCGAAGGAAGCAACGAAAGTCAAACGGCGAAAGAAAGAAACTTCGTTTACTAATTTGGATCTAGGTCAAATTTTACTGTAGCAAAAACTTGTTTGAGTAGGTTAAACGGAAAGAGAATTTCGAGACGAAACTCTAGGCGCTTGAATCGCCTGATTCCGGTAATCGAGCGAGAAGTTAAACAGAATCGAAAATTCGATCAGAAATCGAATCTGAGAAAATAACGAGAAAATCCGACGAAAAAGAAAAACGGACGAACGGTTAAATAACGGACGTTCGTTAACAGAGAAAAACCGACGAACGCGTTCATTAAAACGAACGGTTCGGTGAACGCTCGTAAAATAATAAAACCAAAAAAACCGATCTAGGGTTTTTTTTAAAACAAAGGGTTTTTTTTAAAGAAAACCGGCAACGACGAACGGGCGGCGCCAGTACCTCGTCGGGCGGCTCCGGCGAGGGCTTCCGGCGGGGCTCTGGCGAGAGGCGGTGAGGGCGCGGGGTGCGGGGCTCGGGGGGGGGGGGGGGCGAGGGACGGCGAGGGGCGGCGACTCCGGCGGCTCCGGCGGCGGCGGCGGGCGAGTGCGGGCGGCGGCGGCGATGAGTGCGGCGGCAGCGGCGACTTGAGAGGAAAGAGAGAGGGGGGGTATATATAGGAGGAGGAGGGGGGCGGTGCCTTGGGAGGGGGCAAAGGCGGCGGGCGGCGGCGTAGCCGGCCGGGACTCGGGCAGCGGTCCCGTCTCCGGGGCGGAGACGACGGGGCGGCGGGGCTGGGCCGTCGGCTGGGCCTTTGGCCCAGTCGGCGCGCGGGCGGATTTTTTTAAATAAGTTCCGCGGAAAATAATTCGTAGAAAAATAAATAAAAATCAGAAAAATATGAAATAAATTTTCCCCGTCTAGTTAGAAAATCTAGAATAGGGTGAACTTTTTTAACACAAAATAAATATTTTGAAAACATGCAATATTTTTAATGCAATAAAAATTGCATATAAAATCCAAATAAATTCCAAATAATGATTTTAACATTTTTCCTCCAGTATTTCAATTGTTTTGGAGAAGTCATATTTTCTCCTCTCGTTTATTTTAAAATGAAATATTTTTCCGGAGGGAGAATAATTAAAATAAAATCCTCGTCTTATTATTTGATAAAAATCAAATATGAAAATTTAAGAAAAATCCCCAACTCTCTCCGAGGGTCCTTGAGTTGCTTAGGATTTATCGAGGATTTGTCAAAATGCAATAAAACATTATATGCAATGATGATCTATGTATAACATTCCAAATTGAAAATTTGGGATGTTACAAACCTACCCCCCTTAAGATGAATCTCGCCCTCGAGATCCGGGTTGGCTAGAAAACAGGTGGGAGTGGTCTTTCCGTAGATCTTCCTCTCGCTCCCAGGTGGCTTCATCCTCCGTGTGGTGACTCCATTGGACTTTGCAAAACTTGATAACCTTGCTGCGGGTAACTCGGCTGGCATACTCGAGAATCTTAACTGGTTTCTCCTCATA
The DNA here is from genome assembly GCF_018294505.1 of Triticum aestivum. Taxonomy (NCBI): domain Eukaryota; kingdom Viridiplantae; phylum Streptophyta; class Magnoliopsida; order Poales; family Poaceae; genus Triticum; species Triticum aestivum. The sequence goes on along the minus strand of NC_057814.1, from coordinate 239,476,319 downwards.
AGTCAAATCACTTTCCAACTGAATCGCTTTCAGTGGCACAGTATCTCTCAGTGGTATCTCAGCCATCTCTGCGTGGCACTTCTTCAACTGTGAAACGTGAAATACATTATGTACTCCCGACAATCCTTTGGGCAATTCTAGCTTGTAGGCAACTTCTCCCATACGTTCCAAAACTTTGTATGGTGCGATGAAACGGGGCGCTAACTTTCCCTTAACTCCAAAGCGCTTCACTCCACGAAGTGGTGATACTCGAAGATACACTCTGTTTCCAACTTCGTGAACGGTCTCCTTCCGTTTAGAATCAGCATGACTCTTCTGTCTGGACTGGGCTACCTTGAGCCTATCGCGAATCAACCTCACTTTATGTTCAAACTCCTTAATCAAATCTGGTCCAAACAACTGACGATCTCCAACTTCGTCCCATAACAACGGTGTTCTACACCTCCTTCCGTACAAAGCTTCGAAAGGGGCCATCTTCAAACTGGTTTGATAACTGTTGTTATAAGAAAACTCCGCATATGGCAAATTGTCGTCCCAACTGGATCCATAATCTAGTGCACATGCTCTCAACATGTCCTCCAAAATCTGGTTGACTCTCTTGGTCTGTCCATCTGTCTGTGGGTGAAATGCTGTACTAAATTCCAGCCTGGTTCCCAACGTCTCATGTAACTGCTTCCAAAACTTCGAGGTAAACTGGGTTCCTCTGTCTGATACAATGGTCCTCGGAACTCCATGCAAACATACGATCCTGGTCATGTATATCTTTGCCAATTTAGCACTGGTGTAAGTGGTCTTCACTGGAATGAAATGAGCCACTTTCGTCAAACGGTCGACTACAACCCATATCGAGTCATAGCCTGAACGAGTCCTGGGTAATCCCGTGATAAAATCCATGCCTATTTTATCCCACTTCCATTCGGGTATCGGCAATGGCTGTAGCAATCCTGCTGGCTTCTGATGCTCTGCCTTCACTCTCTGACATACATCACAAACTGCTACATACTCTGCAATATCCTTCTTCATTCGGGTCCACCAGAAAGTATTCTTCAAATCCAAATACATCTTGGTATTCCCTGGGTGAATCGAGTACGGTGAATCATGAGCTTCCTGCAAAATCAACTTCCTGATCTCCGGATCATTTGGCACATATACGCGGTCCTCGAACCATAAGGTATCGTGCTCATCCTCACGAAATCCCTTGGCTTTTCCTTTGCTCATCTTCTCCTTTATCTCTTCAATTTCCTTGTCTGTCTTCTGAGCTTCTCTGATCCTTTCCATCAAGGTGGACTGAATCTCCAATGTCGCTAAATAGCCTCTAGGGACTATCTCCAAACATAGTTCGCGAAGGTCCTCGGCTAACTCCTGAGGTAACTCTCCTGTCATGAGGGTGTTGACATGACTCTTGCGGCTCAACGCGTCTGCTATTACGTTAGCCTTTCCAGGGTGATAATGCAAACTCATATCATAATCCTTAATGAGCTCCAACCATCTCCTCTGTCTGAGATTTAACTCCTTCTGCGTGAAAATATACTTCAAACTCTTGTGATCCGTATACACCTCACAATGGTTTCCGATGAGAAAATGTCTCCACGTCTTCAATGCATGCACCACGGCTGCTAATTCCAAATCATGCGTAGCATAATTCTTCTTATGGGGTTTAAGTTGTCATGAAGCATATGACACAACTCTTCCTTCCTGCATAAGCACTGCTCCAAGTCCTCGACGAGAAGCGTCGCAATAAACTTCATAATCCTTGCGTTGATCTGGCAGAATCAACACTGGTGATGTAACCAATCGTTCCTTCAACTCTTGGAAACTAGCTTCACATTCCTCAGTCCAATTGAATTTGGTGTCCTTCTTCAATAGCTCAGTCATGGGCTTAGCAATCTTTGAGAAATTCTCGATGAATCTCCGGTAGTATCCTGCAAGTCCAAGAAAACTCCGGATTTCTCCAACTGTCGTGGGTGATTCCCAACTTGTCACTGTGTCAACCTTGGCAGGGTCTACTGCTATTCCTTCTTCAGAAATAACATGTCCAAGGAATCCAACTTCCTTCAGCCAAAACTCACATTTGCTGAACTTGGCATATAACTGATGTTCTCTGAGCTTCTCAAGTACCAATCGTAAATGCTCCTCATGCTCTTCTTCATCCTTGGGAAAGATTAAAATATCATCAATGAACACTACGACAAACTTATCCAAAAACTCCATAAACACTTTGTTCATCAGGTTCATGAAATAGGCAGGTGCGTTAGTCAGTCCAAATGACATAACGGTATACTCATACAATCCATATCTGGTGGTAAATGCTGTCTTGGGTATATCCTGCTCTCGAATCTTTAACTGATGGTACCCTGATCGTAGATCGATCTTGGAAAATACCTTAGCTCCTTGTAGGCGGTCAAACAAATCATTTATCATTGGCAGCGGGTACTTGTTTTTGATGGTCACTTCATTCAATCCACGGTAATCAACAACCATCCTCAATGATCCATCTTTCTTCTCCACTAGAAGTACTGGTGATCGCCAAGGTGACGAACTTGGGCGAATATAGCCTTTATCCAGTAACTCCTTGATCTGCTTCTTAATTTCCTCCAAATCCTTTGCGGGCATCCTGTACGGTCTCTTAGATATTGGCCCTGTGCCTGGCAAAAGTTCAATCAAGAACTCAATGTCTCTGTCTGGTGGCATGCCTGGCAATTCTTCTGGAAATACATCTGGATAGTCCTTCACCACTGGTACTTCTTCCTGTACAACTCCTGATAAGGAATTTACTTGAGTCCTCTTCGGCATATGCCGGGATACATACTTGATCCTTTTTCCTTCTGGGGTGGTAAGCAAAATCGTCTTGCTGGCATAATCGATGTTTCCTCCATACAACGATAGCCAATCCATTCCCAAAATCACATCCAAACCTTGTGATTCCAAAACAATGAGGTCTGAGGGGAAAACATGCCTACCAATGGCCAATGGTATCTGAAAACATCCTTGGGTGGCCATATACTCTGCTCCTGGCGAGGTTACTAACATAGGGTTTCTGAGAACTTTGGTGGACATCTTAAACTTATTCACGAATCCCCTTGATATGTATGAATGCGATGCACCAGTATCGAAAAGAACGGTTGCAGTAAATGACTTAACCAAAAACTTACCTATTACTGCATCAGGCTGAGCTTCAACCTCCTCCACGTTCACGTGGTTCACGTGTCCTTTGTTGAACGGGTTCGGCTTCTTCCCAGAGCTTCCATTGCCATTTCCATTTTGGGCTTCAGGACATTCATTGGCATAATGTCCATTCTTCTGGCACTTAAAGCAAGTGACTTGGCTCAGGTCCCTCTTGGCTGGGGTAGATGGGTTGGTGCGGTTCTGTCCGTTGCTTCCTCCATTCCCATTACCATTCTTAGAGCCATTATGGTTGTGCGAACTACCTCCTCCATGGGTATGCTGAAACTGTCCTCCCGGCTTTGGGGTAAATCGAGGCTTCTGCTGAGCTCCTGAGTTATACTTCCCTTGTCCATACTTCCTCTTACGGTTTTCAATCTGCTGTTGCTTCCCTTCAATCATGAGAGCTCTATCTACCAGCTCCTGGTAGTTGTTGAAAGTTGCTACCATCAACTGCATACTCAGTTCATCATTCAGTCCTTCCAAAAACTTCTCCTGCTTGGCTGCATCTGTAGCAACGTCATCTGGTGCATAACGTGCTAACTTACTGAATTCCTCCACATACTGGCCTACGGTGCGTCCTCCTTGGCGTAGGTTGCGAAACTCACGCTTCTTCATAGCCATAGCTCCTGCTGAAACATGAGCTGTACGGAAAGCTTGCTGAAACTGGTCCCATGTGACAGTGTCAATAGGGTGTGTGGCTGTATAATTCTCCCACCATGATGCTGCGGGTCCATCAAGCTGATGTGCGGCAAAACGCACTCTTTCTGCATCTGTGCATCCTGCAGTGGTCAACTCCCTTCCAACTTTGCGGAGCCAATCATCTGCTACAATTGGCTCGGTGCTACTGGAAAACACCGGCGGGTTTAGCCTTAAGAAACGGGCTAAGTGATCAACAGGTGGTGGTGGCGGTGGGTTGTTGTTGTTGTTGTTGCCTTGGTTCTGAACTAACACTTGCATCAGGGCATTCTGTTGCTGAATCAACTGGGTGATCTCTGGCGGGAAAACAAATCCGGTGTCGCGTCTCGGAGGCATCTGATAGGTTTAGAAAAGATGAGAGTTAAGAATAGAATGAGGTCTAGAGAGAAAACACTACCCAATGCTCATGAGACAAATTCAATCAATATCACTCAATCAATCAAACAAGGCAAAACAATCGATCTAACTAGCGTTACAAAGTGCTTGAACTATACTATTAAATGGGGGAAAAACTACTACTGATATGGTGGTCTACTAAAATTCTGATCCGTTGAAGACTCCATGATGTCTGCTCCAGCTTCATGAACCCATTCGTCTTCACTTGGTTCCGAGTCGGTGTCGTCGATGATGATGTAGTTATCCGGACAAGTGCATTCATCGACTTCTGCTTTTGGCACTGGATTTCCCACGAATGCTCCAATCTTCTTCTCTAGGTCGTCAATCTTCCCTACTAGTGCGTTGATTTCCTCCAAATAATCTTCGCGTGTAGCCTTGAGTTCTTCTTGGAGCTCCTTGATCTTCGTTAATGCCTTCTTTAGTTCTTCCTTGTCCGTGCACATCTGATTCTCCTGGCGACGAATATGTTGGTTTTGCTCCTGGATGTAAGCTGCAATTGATCCATCCTTCTTGGTTCTGATCATCTCCCATCGCGCGTCTCGGCGTCCACAAATTTGGTAAAATGTATCCTTAAGCTCCTGGTGGTAGACTTCTCCAATGCGTCCCATGGCGATGTGTGCGGCCATGCTCTTCCCTAAACTCCAAGTTGGTGCTTCGAAAACCAATCTCATGGCACTGAACATCCTTCCTGGAATGATAACTTGAATCTTCCAGCTCTCCTCTTCAGGTAATGTGGCGTTGTAGGTTCTGGTGATGCTTGGTATTCCTATGTTCAAGTACTTGGTGACTTCCTTCAAGTGTCGACCAAACGGCGTGTCTTCATTTGGTTGCATGAACTTGCTCCTTGCATTCGCCATTCCTAAAAGAGTAGAAAAAGGAGAGGGGTCAAAAATGAGAAGAGAGAAGCTTTCTAGGGCTTAAGCTTAGTGGTCGTGTCCTACAGTCAGCGTGTGCTCTGATACCAACTTTGTAGCGACCAGACCTCAAATGGTCTGTGCTGCTGTGCACTAGTGTCATCCCTGGATCAGTAATGCTGACACGCACAGTACAAATGGAGGATTTATAACAGAGTAGCAATCACACACTTATTACATCGATATCCCCAAAGAGATTAAGTATGATAAACATGGCTTAAGGCCATCTAAAACGATAATAGCGGAAGACTTGGAAGACAAGTGAGTTCATCAACTCCAGCGGCATCACTGAGTATAAGACCACGACCTAAGGCACCTTACTCGTCGTCTGAAAAGTCTGCAACATGAAACGTTGCAGCCCGAAAACGGGTCAGCACATAGAATATGCTGGCAATGTAACACATAGAGAATAATGAACAATAGCAATACTATACTACATGCATATGTGGCTGGTGGAAAGCTCTATGGTTACAGTTTTGCGAAAAGCCAATTTTATCCTACTTCAAAGGAATAAATTTTATTTAACTATCATGGTGGTTGTGAAACATTGAGATGGTTGACAACATCTCAATCCCAATTAAATGTCATCAATAACCCAACAAAATTAATTAGTAGTAACATAGTGATGAGATTCACATGATAATCCAAATACTAGATACTCAAGTTGTCCATAACCGGGACACGGCTAACAATGATTAGATTGTACACTCTGCAGAGGTTTGTGCACTTTTCCCCACAAGACTTGATCTCCTCCGTTGGCTTACTCGCACTACATGGTGTTTGAGTAACGGATGACCAAGACACAGTCTTTCAGAAGTGTTTGCACCTTACGTATGGGTAGACAGTTACACCTACTTCCACCTACATCTGCTAGTCTACCACTGTAAGAGTTCACACAACTTAGTCAACTATGCTAGAGCCCATAATAGCTTGCGGCTGCACACGGAAGTTTCTAGCATGAATAATCTTATGATCCCTTTGAACCTGGGTGGCGGTCCAAAAGAAAAAACAGGCAATCCTGGAATACCCAGGTACCTCAATCCACCCAGATGTGATTTTAAGTTGCCACCTTAAGTAAACCATTAATTAACAATCTCACATCTGTCATGAATTTCACTCAAACCCAATCCACGTCTACGAGCATAGCGTGGCAATAATGATAGCAAACGTAGAAGTAACTCCCAAGGGTTTGATAAGAAAAACAGGTAATAGGTTCTACCACAACTACTTCCCAATACCCACAATTTAATTAGATCCTAATCATGCAAGTGTTTGAGGAAAACAGATCTAATGCAATAAAAATTGGGTATGGAAGGTATATGATCAAAGTGTTACTTGCCTTGCTGATGATCCGCAAATCCTAGCGATTCGAAGTAACAAGCGGCACACTCCGGGTACTCTATCGCAAACAAACAAGCATACAATCAGTACTCATCTAATGCACAGGTAAAACTCGAATGAAAGATCCAACCAGAAAATTCAACTTAAGAACTCCGGTTTGCAAAAAGAATCAACTCGAAGGAAGCAACGAAAGTCAAACGGCGAAAGAAAGAAACTTCGTTTACTAATTTGGATCTAGGTCAAATTTTACTGTAGCAAAAACTTGTTTGAGTAGGTTAAACGGAAAGAGAATTTCGAGACGAAACTCTAGGCGCTTGAATCGCCTGATTCCGATAAACGAGCGAGAAGTTAAACAGAATCGAAAATTCGATCAGAAATCGAATCTGAGAAAATAACGAGAAAATCCGACGAAAAAGAAAAACGGACGAACGGTTAAATAACGGACGTTCGTTAACAGAGAAAAACCGACGAATGCGTTCGTTAAAACGAACGGTTCGGTGAACGCTCGTAAAATAATAAAACCGAAAAAAACCGATCTAGGGTTTTTTTAAAACGAAGGGTTTTTTTTAAAGAAAACCGGCAACGACGAACGGGCGGCGGCAGTACCTCGTCGGGCGGCTCCGGCGAGGGCTTCCGGCGGGGCTCTGGCGAGAGGCGG